>NC_056723.1:16363375-16395875 GCF_018831695.1 Puntigrus tetrazona
TAACTATATTTCGAAAATATTACGTTATATAACAAAACATATATTTAAAAGTTGTTATCATGCGTTTTATTTATAATTTTGTAATTATGGTAATAATTGTGGATCCATTTAGTACATATAAAAATTATTTATCATAAAAAAAAATGTGTTTAGCATTTAAAATTATTATTTGTGTGCTGTTTTTTAATAATACAATTAATAATTGTATTATATACAAAAAATAAATTAAAAGATTATCCCATACATAATATAACAAACAATGCATATATAATATTTAAAAGAATTTAACAATATATAAAAACTATTATAATTTATATATATATATATAATATAAATATAAATATAATAATTTATATATATATATATATATAAATATAAATGATGCTATAATATTATATAAATATATAAATTAAAATAATATTGATTTTTGATAAGCAATATACTTTTTTTTTTAAAAGTTTTTACTAATAATTTATATTTTGTTTATATTTTTATAATTACACACTATTTAAAATGTCTACCTTTATTTTCATCAGGCAGGCTTCACAGACGAAAACTGGCCCAAAATGTACTGAAATGCTTTCACGAACTCACAGATAAATCTCTCTGGACAAATTGAGCGAGCACAGCCTTAAAACGCTAAACTGCATCCTCAGTCGAGCTAAAAGCTTTGAGCTTGGGGTCTAGACTCCCCAGCGAACTGAATATAGCGGTATCGTTGTCCTGAACTGAAGCGACAGAGAAAAGAAGCTCAGACCTTCTTCTTGCGTCTCTCATCCTCTGCGCTGACAGACTGTCCTGGCCTGAGGTTTGCAGCAGCAGCCCACAGAAGGCCTTCATCACGGGGTGAGACTGGCTCACCTCGATCTTCAGGTAATGAGCGTAGCAGCGGTATCCTGCAGAGACGAGATGTCCAGAATCACACATCACAGTCACATTACATTTCTATTCCTAGAACTAAAAATCTGGCCTAAATCTAAATGGATGAGTCTTGTTTGATACAGCTGAGATTTATTATGTATATATAAATACACATGCATGTATATATGTACAATTATTATATATAATATAAATTATATGAATATAAAAACAGACACATTTCAAAATATATACTGTATGTGTGTGTATTTTTATTTACATAATATACACAGAACGCACATATATTATGTAAACAAACTACTTTGAATCGATTAATTGCAATTAATCATTTGACAACACTAACTACAATATAATTATATATATATATATATATATATAATATATACACACACATACAGTATATATATTAAAAGAACAAATGATAGATGTTATATGCAAAATATATGTAGTAATTACAATACATACCAATATTTGTAAAAATAAATATACATACACATATACATATACACATATATATATATATATATACACATACACATATACATATATATATATATATATACAAATATATATATATATATATATATATATATATATACATACACATATACATATATATTGTGGTGGGAGGAGCCAACGACAGACACAGTGGGCGTGGCGTCAGGCCTCGGAGAGCTTTTTATTAAACAATAAATACAAAATAAAGTGTCCAAAGGTGGAAAGTGTCCAAATAAAGGGGATCTGGTGTCCTCGTCGTGCATGGCGGGGAAAGTGAAGGTTGAGGCCGTGTTCCAGGAGAAGAGGTCCAGGTAAGGGGCGGAGTCCGGCGGTCACACGCTCCCCTTCTTCTGGTCCGGCGCGGCGGCGGCTTTCATCCGCGTCTCCGTCGCCGTTGCTCGAGGCGGCAGAGTGGGATGAGCTCTGTGTTCACGGACGGCGGGGTGAGTCCATCGCGCACCTTCCTGGACCCACGAGGACACCAGCGTGCATGCATGCGGGAAGAGACCGGTCTCCGAGGAGAGACGCGTCAGGTATTTAACGGCGGCGGTGACAAGGCTAATCCCTTCAGGTGCGCCTCGTCACGCCGCCAGACCCTGACCGATACCACGCCCCTCCTCTCGAACACACCCTCCCGTCGGGAGCCTGGTGAAGGGCGGCGAATAAGGGCGGGGTGATGGTGGCGATAAAGGAGGGGGCAGCCGACTCGTCACATTCCCCTCCCCAGCGTCAACCCGTCAGGCGGTGCCGCCCACGCAGGAGTGCTACCTTCCTCAACCAGGCTCCAGCGGTCGGGTGGGCGGGGCAGGATTCCTCTCCGGGCAACTCCTCTCGCACCGGGACAGAGAAACCGGGAATTAGTTGATAGGCTCGACCAGCCACGGGTAAATGACCGGTAAACGCAGCGTCACTTACCCTTCCTGGTGGCTGAGAGCAAGTCTCTCGTCGTTACTCCGTCCGGCATGGGTACCAGCGAGAGGGGATGGCGTCATCAGATGTTGCCCAACTGTGCCGTCTAAGCTCCGCCTTGCCCGCATTCTCCACCACTGTGGCGGGAGGAGCCAGCGACAGACACAGTGGGCGTGGCGTCAGGCCTCGGAGAGCTTTTTATTAACAAAAATAGTACAAAATAAAGTGTCCAGGAAAAGTGTCCAAATAAAAGGGGAAACTGGTGCCCTCGTTGTGCTTCTGGGATTGTGGAAGGTCAGGTAGTGTTCCAGGGGGCAGGGTCCAGGTAAGGGGCGGAGTCGGCGGTGCACGCGCTCCTCTCTCCTGTTCGGGGCGCGAGGCGGCGGCTTCTTCCGCGGCATCTCCGTCGCTTCTTTCCTCCGATCGTCAGAGATTTAGGGGATTTAACGGCTCGGCATCCTGGCCCGTCAGCCGTATCCGGGTGCAGTCGTCGCCTGGACTGTGCGGGGTTCCACGACGCGCTTGTCTAGCGGCGGGGACGAGCTCCTTCACGCACCCTTCCTGGACCCACGAGGACACCAGCGTGCATGCACGGGGAAGAGACCGGTCTCTCGAGGAGAGGCGCGCAGGGCATTTGCGGCGGCGGTGACAAGGCTAAATCCCCTTCAGGTGTGCCTCGTCACGCGCGCCAGACCTGGCCAATACCACGCCCCTCCTCTCGAACACACCCACTCCCCGTCGGGAGCCTGGTGAAGAGGCGCGAATAAAGGACGGGGTGATGGTGACAATAAAGAGGGAGGGGCAGCCGACTCGTCACATTCCCCCTCCCCAGCGTCAACCCGTCAGGCGTGCCGCCCAGGAGTGCTACCTTCCTCAACCAGGCTCCAGCAGTCGGATTGGGCGGGGCAGGATTCCTCTCCGGGCAACTCCCTCGCACGGGACAGAGAAACCGAATTAGTCGAATGCTCAACCAGCCACCGGGTAAATGACAGTAAGCGCAAGCGTCACTTACCCTTCCTGGTGGCTGGGAGCGAGTCTCCGTTGTTCCTCCGTCCCGGCATGGGTACCAGCGAGAGGGATGGCGTCATCAGATGTTGCCCAACTGTGCCGTCTAAGCTCCGCCTTGCCCGCATTCTCCACCACTGTGACGGGAGGAGCCAACGACAGACACAGTGGCGTGGCGTCAGGCCTCGGAGAGGCTTTTATTAAACAATAAATACAAAATAAAGTGTCCAAAGGTGGAAAGTGTCCAAATAAAAGGGGATCTGGTGTCCTCGTGGGTGCCGCGAGGAAAGTGAAGGTGAGGCCGTGTTCCAGGAGAAGGGTCCAGGTAAGGGGCGGAGTCCGGCGGTCACGCGCTCCCCTTCTTCTGGTCCGGGCGCGGGGCGGCGGCTTTTCAGCAGCGTCTCCGTCAGCCGTTGCTCGAGCGGCAGAGTGGGATGAGCTCTGTGTTCACGGACGGCGGGGTGAGGTCCATCGCGCACCCTTCCTGGACCCACGAGGACACCAGCGTGCATGCATCGGGGAAGAGACCGGTCTCCCGAGAGAGGCGGTCAGGTATTTAACGGCGGCGGTGACAAGGCTAATCCCCTTCAGGTGCGCCTCGTCACGCCGCCAGACCTGGACCGATACCACGCCCCTCCTCTCGAACACACCCACTCTCGTCGGAGAGCCTGGTGAAGAGCGGCGAATAAAGGACGGGGTGATGGTGGCGATAAAGAGGAGGGGCAACCCGACTTCGTCACAATATATATATATTATATAAATATATATATATACACGTATATAAATATATAACACACACATAATAAATATACACAGCACACACATTATGTAAAAAAAAATTCTTTATAGTGTAAATATTTCTTTATAGTAAATTTATGTATATAAAATGTTATTTATAGTGCTAAATACAATCTAATGCATTTAAAAAGTGAATAAAATATTAATGTATTTTGTATAATTCAAATATTTGTATATTTGAAAATGTCTCAAATATTTTGTAAAGCATAACGAACGAGATATTAAAAGCGGATGATATACTCATTAAATGAGTGTTGCCCTGTAAGCGGTACCTGGGTCGAACGTCTCGACGTTGCGGTTGAGAAGGCTGATATCCAAGCGTCCCAAGTGGACTATGTTGAAAAGGGCAGTGGTGACTATCCTCCAAATGCCCAATATAACACCAACCATGACATTAACCAGGAACAGCATGTAGCTGAGAAGAAACAGACTTCCTCTGTGGAGAGAAAAAACAATGATCCAAACTCTGGAAGTTTTATACATCACATTACACTGATGAAATTACATAAGCACTGACTAATATGAATTAACTTCATGTACTTAAACGGTTTAGGGTTACTTAGATGTAATTATGAAAAACAGTTATTATAATAGTATGTAACGTGTTTATTGTCGGCCAATCTTTCATGGTCAGTAAGAGGCAGAACAGGTGTTTTTGTAATATCGTGTATGACGGCACCTGTTGTTCAGATCTCTCGTTCCTGCGTCCTTCTTGATGAACAAAACCTGGAGGTTAGATGCTGGAGGAGCACGGCCAGGAACAGCATCAGCCAGAAGGGCCTTCAGAAGAGAGCAGGAGAGAGAGGACTGACAGGAGGCTTTAGCTGAGATCGGTGGCTTGCGGGGTCACGACCCTCAAGCCACGCTCATCATCTGAAGTCACTCACCACATGCTGCCGATAACGTGGAAGAGCAGGAGATTGGTGCCATAGAGGACAGGGATGATGACGAGGAAGACAGCGAACAGAATACAGATGAAGAACACCAGAGTCTGGATCACCATGCCTGGAACACGCACATAACACCCGTCAGTTAACATTAATGTTACATTATTTCATATGGTTTAATTGTTATAAAAACCGTGAATGACATAACGAAATGAAAACAAAATCATTAAATTAAACAATTAACAAAAAGTAATATATTGAAATATAACATAAAGGTATTTCTTTAAATATAAAAAGCAACCTGTAAAAAAAAAAAAAAATTAATTAGACAAAAATAAAACATTATTCATAGGAATAGAACAAAATAAATAAAAGAAACAACAATATAATAAATACAATATATTTATTTACTTACAAACAACACAAAATCCACTTTCTCAAATGTGCCTGAAAGCACTTTATTTTAAATGTTTTTTTGTTTGTTTGTTTTTATCAAAACATACCTTACTCCATCTATGATGGATTTTTTTATCTTCTAACTATAAATTATATATTTAACATAGTAATAAAAAATAATAAATAAATAAAATAAACTTCTTTATTAAGAACAGCACAAAAAATGATCCATTTCCTTACAAAAATAACCCAGAGCGCATCGTTTTACTTTTATTTATTCATTCAAATAAATGAAATGTGGTATGGAGAGAAATGTCCAAAAGAAAAATAAATCTAAAATGATCCAAGACTGTACTCTGCTACATTTAATTAAAATATTAGCTCATTAATTAAAAAACTAGTTTGTCAGTTCACATTTAGTTTGTTCAGCACACACTGAGCAGGTGAAGTAGTCTTTAGATCGTGTCTCTCACACTGTTACAGTACAAGCAGCAGCCCTCACCGAGACAGATAAGGGCGGCCTGAGAGGCTGGTGAAGCCCATCCAGCAGACCAGAGCGGGCCGGGACGAGGCGCATGCTCCTGTGGCAGTTATACACACTAAACACGTCTCCTCTGTACAGTCCCTTCAGATTAGACCTGAGTGAACACACACACACACACACACACACACACACACACACAGGTAACGAGGGCGTCTCTTTATGAAGAAGAAACTGATATGAAATTGCAGGTCGCAGAGTCAAACTGCCATTAATCACATTTAAAAACTCCATTTGAAAAGTCATTATTTTTAATATGCTATTCCTGACTGTAATTACCTCGTTCTCATTAGCCTAGTAAATTATTTTCCCGTTTCACCTCCAGCTAGTCAGTTATGATAAAGTTATTAGTGATGCATTCACATATGTGCGTGAAGTCAGGAGACGCGCCAGCGATGAACAATAACAAGATGAAATGTATGTCAGCAAATCTTAGGAAAATAATGGAAGCGAAACGATAAATCAGTCGTGATTTATCGTTTGACAGCACTATTTAAGACGCATCTGCGTATGTGTACTGCAGCAGCTGGATGTGTGTGTGTGTGTGTGTGTGTGTCACCTGTGCAGGACCATGGACCTCATGAGCATGAGCAGATTGAGCAGACAGGACAGGGTCACCGCTGACAGATAGCAAACTGAAACAAACACAGTCACATGAGCCTCAAACACACTCTCACCGCCTCAGCACTTTCCGAGAGTCCAGCCACAGTTCAGCGGGCGGCTGTGCTGACCACTTCACTATTCCTCTGCTGATTTACAGGAGTATTCAAAGCCAAGAGAAAGTGATTTCTGAATCAATGCAAGCTCACATCGCTTATCGCTTATCGGAGATCGCCGTTAAAGGGTTAGTGCACCCCAAAATGTCAATCCAAACCCGTGAGACCTTCATTCATCTTGGGACACAAAGTAAGATATTTTTTGATGAAATCGGAGCGATATCTGACCCTCCATAGACAGAAACACAGGTCTTACAGGTTTGGAAATGACTATATATACACTATATTGCCAAAAGTATTCGCTCACACATGAACTTAAGCGACGCCCCATTCCTAATCCACAGGGTTCAATATGATGTGGATACACACTTTGCAGCTACAACAGGTTTAGGAGTGTGTTTATGGGAATTTTTGACCATTCTTCCAGAAGCACATTTGTGAGGTCATACACAGATGTTGGACGAGAAGGTCTGGCTCTCGGTCTCCGCTCTGATTCATCCCAAAGGTGTTCTATCGGGGGTTGAGGTCAGGCCAATCAAGTTCATCCACACCAGACTCTGTCATCCATGTCTTTATGGATCTTGCTTTGTGCACTGGTGCACAGTCATGTTGGAAGTGGAAGGGGCCAGCTCCAAACTGTTCCCACGGGAGCATGGATTTGTCCAAAATTTCTTGGTATGCTGAAGCATTCAGTTTCTTTCACTGGAACTAAGGGGTCAAGCTCAGCTCCCACAAAACTTTACACTTGGGACAATGCAATCAGACGAGCACGGTTCTCCTGGCAACCGCCAAACCCAGACTCTTCCATCAGCGAGGAAATTTCACGACTGGACTAGTTGCACAGTAGGAATCCTATCACAGCTCCACGCTGGAATTCACTGAGCTCCTGAGAGCGACCCATTCTTTTACAAATGTTTGTAAAAAGTGCTAGGTGCTTGATTTTATACACCTGTGGCCATGAGAGTGATTGGAACAACAGATTCGGATTATTTGGATGGGTGAGCAGATACTTTTGGCAATAACACATAATAAACATACATAATAAATATATGCAACACATATACATTATGTAAACAAAAACAGTTTTGAATGAGATTAATCGCAATTAATCATTTGGCAACACTTACAATGAGACAAAACAATGAATAAATGCATGCACAAAAATATATTCAATATATATATTTCAATATATAATAAATACAATAATAAAAAAATATACATTGAATATATTGTGTATTTTTAGAATGTAATGTTGAAATTTATATTAAATTAAATTAGTTGAACTTTAAAGTTTTCTGACCCATTTTGACCAATACAGTGTATTGTCCTGAATTATACGGACAGTCCTGGAATTATGGATATTATAATATAGAGTGTAATAATGTAAATCACATCCAAGTCCTAAGTATGAGAATGACTCACTTTCCACACACCACAGATAGTAGACTACAATCCTGACCACCTCCTGACGGTCATCTGACAGGATGATATTGAAGCCGGCCAACAGGAAGGCGATGTTTTCGTCGACTCCTCTGCGGACGATGTGTAGAGTGGGCAGCACGCCTGCCACCAGTAAGAGCGCCATCTAAGACATTCACAAGAACAGAGGTGGCCTTCAAATCGATCGAACGCACGCGAATGAATACTTTTAGACTGAAATAACTCTTATAACGGGGCTGGCTTGTTGGAGCGTTTACCTGATAAAGCGCGATGAATGACACAACCACAGAGATCGCCAGTTTCAGAGGGAACCTAAAAACTGAGGGAGAAGAAATTCAATTACAGTAAATTAATAGAATCAAGGCTTTTGAAGAGTTTGGGGTTGGCAAGTCTCTTATGCTCACCAAGGCTGCTTTTATTTGATCAAAAATAGAGTAAAAATGCGAAGTATTATTACATTTAAAATCACTCTGTTCTATGTGAATATATTTTAAAATGCTATTTATTCCTGTGGTTAAAGCTGCATTTTCAGCACCATTGGTCCAGTCTTCAGGGTCACATCTATATGTAAAATAACATGCATTTTATATGATCCCTCTTATTTTGGTAAAACAATTAACATTTTGCAGATTCTGAAGGGGGGATGTAGACATTTGAGCTCAACTGTACATATTTTTGATGCATTTTTAAATGTTATTTTACCATCCTCTGGCGTGTAGATGTAAGACTTGGCAGCATCTCGGAGTCTTTCAAACAGTTTGGGTTTTGATGCAATGGAACTGCAACAGCAAGAGTCAAAAACAACAATAAGAAATTACATGAAAATAATAACCCTCATATTCTTTCAGATGCACGATTAAACATAATAGATGGTTTCTTATAGGTTCAGTTGCCTTTTACAAAGCGACTTTTAATGGGATTGGAAGCTGCAACCCTAATGACTTGATATCTGAGGTCTGTCTATATATACACCTTACTCCATATTCCGTCCTACATTATCAATGCATATTTCTCTCCGTTGCACTGCGTTCCTATGCAGACTATATCATACCGACATACTTTCCTCACATTGCTCACGGGACTATAATCAATGACATTTCAGATGCTCGGTGCATTTTTGCATGAATAAGATCAGCATCTGTACAGTACAGACAGACTGAATGGCATTAGCTCATGATTCCAACTCTGGGGCAAGCGGCGGATCGCTATCTACCAATCTTTGCATAAGTCAGTTTATAGTAGGTGTGATTTACCACCAGTCAATGGAAATGAGGAAGGAAATAGTCTATATCCCGTCTGACTGGCTATTGTGCAGTGGACCGATGCTATAATAGAGGTTGCTTCACCTTTCCTTGCCTTCATTGCAATCAAATTCCACTCAATTAGCAAAAGGGTTTAAGAAGATTAGTTCACATTGCAGTATGCCAAGCATTTTAATATGCTACAAAATAGGGCCTGGAATGTTTTATTATTTAAGCGTTATTTCATTTTTGGGTAAAAAAAAAAAAAATAATTTTATAAATTTTTTATTCATAAAGTGTTTCATGATCATTTACATTAAGTAATAAATACATTTTTATAATATTTACTATAATTTTATAATAATATAAATATATTTAATACATTACGGTTATTAAGTGATTCAGTCAACATTTGTAAAAATGTATATTTATATTCTTATATTTTATATTATATACAAATATATCGAAACGTATATGCATGAATTTCTCTTAAATATATACATGCATGGGATTGTATTTATATATACAATGAATATACACATTATATATAAACAAAACATTTTGGACTAAAAATAGTCGAAATAAACAGTAATGTGAAACTCAGAAGTTTACAATATTTAAGAAAAGTATCAGCTCACTGACTGAAATTCTTATTAAGGGTTACTAATATAATTTCTGCTCTTTTAGATTCTCGGACCTTTGGGTTGAGTGCATAACGTAAGTGTGCATCACCTGATTTTGTTGGCCTTTTTCTTCTTGAGAATCTTTTCACGTAATCTCTGTAATAACTGCTGCTGAGGTCCTGCAAGAAAGGAAAAAAATTGCATTCATTCTGTTCATGCTGATATGAATCTTTAAACGTTATTTCTCGAAAATAGAAACTGTCTATCATGCAGCGTGACGTGACTAAAAGTTTGCTTGTCGTTTTGTTAATTAAAAAAAACTTATCTAGATTTGTTTACTCGCGTGTGTTATGAGGGGATCGCTCCTCTCTTATTTCATCCAAATGTTTTCGTCATAGCGATTATAGCTGAATAACACTGGTATTGTGCGTTTCCTATAAGAAAACAACACTGTGTTTGTGTAATATGCCCTGTGAGTCAAACATAACCCAATCCCACTGAGCTGCTTACAATGATTAGAGCTCTGGAATGCAGGTGCGAGTTTACAAACTCCCCTCTTGCCTTTCCATGCTGCTAAGTCCCTTCATTATGAATTAACACAGCGGTGCTTAACTGGCGGGTCGTGACCCGAAAATGGGTCACAGGTCTGTTGTAACGGGGTTGCATAGCAGGAAAAACAACGTTCAGTACAAACTGATCAATAAGAGTGAATGATAAAAGAAAAATGCCAATTGTTCATAATGGTTTAATGTGGCTGTCAAACAAATCTTCTTAATATATGTGTGTGTGTGTTTCTGCGTGTATTTATTATGCATGTATCAATACACACGTTTTGAAAATTTTATTTTCTATATTCCTATTCTATATTTCTAATAATAGAATGATATGAATAAATATTTTTAACATATATTTTATTTTTACACATAAACCAAAACATTTATTTTGGATGTGATTAATTGTTTGACAGGACTGATATACACACTATGTGTGTGTGTGTGTGTATAAAAATATGAATTTTTGAGGAGCTGTACAACATGATTATTCTACGATCTGAGCTAACCTCGTTTTTCAAATATTAAGCACAGAAGCAGTAAAAAAAAAATTGATAATGCAAAATTATGCTTTAATTATATTAGATTATGCCACAATTTCACCTTTTTAATTTATATTTCTCTGTAGTAATCTTTAATATATTATCTCTATATTTGTTATGATATCAGAAGATTTTAGACTTTTTATAACTTTTGGGGAAATGATGTGTCAAAACAAACATGAAATAATGTTTTAGCGTTTATAACTTCATTCTATATATATATAAATTTTGACTAGTACTTAAATCTTTAAGTAAATTAATAATAATTTTTTGTTATAAATCAAATGATTAAAACCACATGGTTTGAAGTATAATGGCAAAGAATATGAAACTTTTGCATTAAACCTTTATGGTTTTGATGCTTAAAACCCTTTTTCATCCTTGACCCATTTAATATATATTATTTCATCTTTTTAACATCTTTTGGACAGTCGTACCTCAGAGGCGTTGCTGGTGTCTGTGTTCTGTAAGCCTTTGAACAGAAGCAGAGGATACTGGAAACTAAGGAAAGCCAGACAAGCGATCTGAGGAAGGCTGCTGAACAGCACATAGTACTTATAGATCTGCAGACAAAGAGAAAAACAGACCAATCAATGTCAAATAACCTCAAATGTTTGCAATCCTTTGTCTGGCTGCATCACCCACCCATTTCCAGTGTAAATCAATCTCGCTCTTATATCACGCTTTGGTGAGAACCAGTTGTTGCAGTTGGATTCTTTAGTTTTTGTTTGTAGCAGGCAGTACCATCAAACTAAACTAGAATCATTCGTTTCATTGTGCATCTCGTGTAACGTGGCACTTTTTCCTCGGGTTCTGACAGAAACTAAAGGATTAACTGAAGGAAGCTCCGCGGTGAGATCCCGAGAAGCAGAACGAATTGTTTTGAGGTTTGACCGTTCGTTTAGCAGACGGAAGGACAATGAGAACAAAACGGACGGCCGAGGGGATAAGGTTAAAGAACTTAAGCTGCAACAGAAAAGTTCCTGCAAGTCTTATTCAGCACACAGTGGAAAGTGCAGTAAACTACGTTTGGTGGTGTTTCAGATCTGTGTGCTCATCGTTACCTGTGGTGTTTTGGGACAGTCCACTTTCTGCCAGACCAGAACTCCGGAAGTGCGTCCACGACAGCAGGCTGCCCAAGACGTAACCCACCTTGTTATGCAGCGTACCGCAGGCCAGAAGAGGGTAGTACAACGCGGGGTAGTACAGCAGAGCCAGGATCAGCCAGAACTCTACAGACGCACAGAACAAAATAATACAACCTGTCTGCTCTCAGACAGAACCGGCCTTAACCTAAAAGGTCTATATTTGCTTTTAAACAGTGATGAAGCCCAGCGGATAAAGCTGAATGGTTGTAAACTAGTTAAACTACACAGTATATATATATATATATATATGTATGTGTGCTAAACAATTTATTCTGGATCACGATTAATCAGAGGGCACTAATAAGTTGTATGTAAAAGAGGGCCATCAACAATAACGGACGTATTGGTCAAAAGCAGCAAACGGTTAGATAACACAAACCTGTTTGCTAGAGAATCAAAAATGTAGGCGATAATCCAATTACAAAACCCAAATAAGAAGGACTAGCAGTTCAGAGAAGAAAAAAAAGATCAGGTAGGGTGCTACTTTTCATCCTCTTGTGTGAACTGAGCCTAGTTTGGATAGCTGCCATCCGGTGAATAGAGCGAGTGTTCATTTGATAGCGCCCGGTGAAGGGTGAGCCACGACACCCCTCCAACCCGATGAGGAAGAAGTTCCCAAACTCTTTGGTGGCCGGAAGCCTTTGATTTACATTATGACAGAAAACTAGAACTAGAAAGAAGTAGTATCTTCGTAGCATTAACATAAATGATCATCCCTGACTAAACTATTTTAAGCCCACACTCAACTTCATTTCTCGTGGGATTCGAACCAACAACCTTCTGTTTGCTAGTCCTGAGTCTTAGCTATTTTAACGACCTAAGCTCACGGTCTGAAGCATACGCCGCAGGTAATTACAAAAAATGACAAAAAAAAATGTCCGTGTGTAATAAGCCAATCAGAGTATCACCTCCCATTCCCTTGCGCAAAGGCTGAACGCTTCAAAAGCACATAAAAAGAATAATCTTTTACATCAGTAATCATTTTTATTATTTGGCATGTTTGTGATCTGCTGTGAGTCCCTGTGTGTGAGTAACAGCTTTTAAATAAGGTTCATTAGTTAACATGAACTAAGACTAAACGATACGGTTAACTTCAGCATTTAATAATGCATTATTAAAATCACAAGTTGGGCTTGTTAACAGTAGTTGATAACATGAGTAATTATAAGTGCTCTTTAAATAAAAAAAAAATACTCATTGACTTTAGACTTTAGACATCCACTGGATGTGAAAATAATAAGACTGAAACTAGCAAAAAACACTTGCATCCCACCTCTGTATCTGATCTAGGCCCTCGACCATAAAACTACACATAAAACTACACATAAATACTGGCATAATCACACTATAAATGCATTTCAGGTCTTCACAGAGCACTAAATCTTGTCAACATACCTTTGTTCGTGACGTCTTTAGTGAAAGGAAGCGGATGGTGACTGAGGACCATTCCAAGCAGCTTGCAGAAGAGAACGCCATACACAGCTACAGCAAGGCCTTTGTGTTGTGTGTGGTCTAAAAAGTTTACCGGGCTGAGGAAAACATAATTATAAATAATGAACATGATAGGTCATGATCACCGCGTGGCTAAAATGGTCTGACGCTGATTTGGCGTGATTTACTGACCTGAGTAAACCTGTAAGTCCCCGCTGATTGTCACCCAGCTTCTGTCGTCTGGCCAGGATGGCGAGAACCAGCATGACCACCAGCTTTGGACATAAAGAGAGGGCGTTTTGTCAGTCTTACATCCTCTGAAGACCCACCAGAGGCCGACGCAGCTGGGACTTTGACCCTTTATTAACCCCTTCTGCATCACAGCTTCTCGGTTCAAATGAAACCACAGACCCCTATGAAACAAGGGCAGAGCCCATTTCCAAAGACGCTGCGTGTGTTTCTGGTGTGAGTAAGTGCGTTATCAGAGAGCACAGGCGTGGGATCAGTGGTCTGCAGTGACCTTTAACACTTTTAGGAAGTGTCATGGCCCCATGTGGAAGAGGTCATCTTTGGCCATCATAGTCGATCAGCATATGGCTTTTTGTGTAAATATCAAAGGGCCAGGAACTCAGTGGGACGTCTGGAAGTTACAAATGATCTGAGTCGGTTTGAAATGTTTAAGATAAATTACTGCGACAGAACTATGAAATATCGCTGTGGTTAATGTATTACTGTTAACAGTAAAACCACAAAATAATTGTTTATTTACAACTTCCTTAAAAAGACAACCTCAAAACAAAAACCGCAGAAATATGCAAAAAGTTATTTGATTTCAGCTAGTTGCCAAGTCAATGAAAACTTAATAAAAAAAATAAATAAATTATATATATATATAGATATTGCTAAAGATTTTCAGCGTCTAAAAATAAAATAAAATAAAAATTAATTCTACTAATCCAAAATAAGGACTTATTTTACAAAATATTTACTCAAGATAAATAGTTTATCCAAAGGTCATTTTTTTTTACAGAAGGGTACATCTTAAAATATCAAAATATTGTCTGCTTAATCCTAGCCAATGCATGTATGTCTATCACCAGTATGAAAATCAAAAAAAATTAATAAACGTTTAAAAAACACAACAGAGCATGAAGAAGTCAGTATGTCTCATCTTTAGGGAACTCACAGATATTGCAGCAATGCATATGTGGAAGAGGCCTTCGTCAGCGGTTGGGTCACATGGTGGGATAACTCTGAAAATTTCACAAACACAGAGTATTTATCATAAGCTGGTGAGATCCAGGCCGATTACTCAGCCTTCATGCGCTCCCTTCCTCCCCTCCGTTCCCAAGCAATAGACCATTACTAACAAGCGCACTTCTACCCGACCTTTTCGAGCGCAGATTATTCGTTTAAAGCGATTGTTGTAGGTAATGTGACTGACGAGAAACGTCAGCACGCGACCCCCCCTCACGCTGAACTGAAATGCTGGGGTTGAACTTACGACTGCTGAAGATGATGAATGATAGAAGAAGCTCGGAGGTGAATGAAAAGATCCTGATTGTGTTTGGTTGGAGGAGGCTAACGTGTGATCTACTGAAGTAACTCTAGATTCACAGTTTGGTGTCTTGTTACCTAAAATCCAGCCAAAAAGTCTCTTGTATATGTGAAAAGAGCCGAAGATGAGATCAAAGTCAGAAAATCTCTACGTGAATCGCAGTGATGGATGTGTATATCACTTTCAGCAGAAATATGTTTGCACACCTGTAGACTTGGAACCGTATAAATGTTCTGGATAGTGCGTTATGAGATGGCAACAAACTATACGATGAGCAGCAATAAAGATAATATCTAATGAATATCTGATGACCTTAACCATGTTATCTATCTGAAATCACAGAAGTTAATGTCTAAACCCAGGAACCCATCAATGCATTTTTATCATTATTTAAACACCACTTTTTATTTTTAAATAAACTAAATTATAATACAAAAACTAAATATATATATATATATATATATATATATATATATATATATATATATATATATATATATATATATATATATATATATATATATATATATATATATACACACACAATGAATTTTTACTTGTATCGTGTGTCTGTGATATTTTTAATATTTGTTATTTGTAAAATGTATTGAACTTACAAGTTATAATGATGCAAAATGACAAATATTCATAATTTAAATTTTTTATTCAAGATTTTCATAATTTTATTTGTTATTAATTGTTATTAAAAAGAATATAAATCTAATATACATATCTGTGTGTATTATACAAGATTTAAACAAAGATTTAAATATACATTAAATATAAAATTATCAAATTCAATTTAAACTTAATTTAAACTGAACTATATATGATTATGGTTATACACACATACATATATATATAAACCATTTACATTGTTTTTAATATTTGTTAATTATTGTTTGTCATGTTATAGAATTGATACATTTTACATATTAAATTATTTTGAAACAAAATATATATTTATTTTGGTTTTTCATACATTTTTTCCCCACTCAAAACACAACAAAGCTTTGATTTCATTTGACAATTTACCATAACGAATCATTCATAAGACACAAATCAAGAGTACTTACTCGGCGGGAGGTTTGGTGGGCAGTGCGTTTTCGTACCAGTCCGAGTAGTCGTAGTCGTCTTTCACAGTTTCTGCACTCATGGTGCCAACCTACAGATGAAACAGAAGTTTCAATGAGCTCCAATAACTTAGACAGCAGTCTTCCACACTCCTGTGAGACACAAAATCGTTCAGTTTTTGTCCCTGAAGTCTCCTCTTGTTCAGGTGCACCGTTAACACCGCTGACTCAGAGCTGTGAGGAGCAATGTGACGGGTCCCTTTCTGCAGCATGCCAACCCAAAACGTCTTTGCTTCAGCTTGGATCTCCTTTTCAGATGGGGGATTACCACCTCGCTGAAAACCAGGAGAGAGAGAAAGGGGGGTGTGAAAGCAGTCCAGAGAGAAGTTTTCTCTCCCGCCACCTGTAGTTCAGAAGGATTAGGTGGACTTCCAAGGGCTGCTACTGTGAGTCTGGACTTATAAAACAGACCGGTAGTGTGTGGGGCGAATGCTGACATATTCCACCGTGATAACAGGGAAATTCATGTTCCAGTTATCAGGTGGAGATTCCCAAGGCTGACTCGGAGAGTGAGGTATAAGGAAGTTATTTCCATGAACCACACACACGTACTGACGCATGTGTGAGGAATCAAGAAGGACGCAGCACAGGTTATGCTTCATAAAGCGCATTCCATTCGTTACGACTGCACAATTTTATCTACCAGAGATAAAATTATTTCAAACTGATATTCTGAGTCTTTTTGTCTTAAAATTATTAATCGCATCTGAAATAAATGTTGTTTTTTCACATATGTGTATTGTGTATACTTATGTATATATACTCAAAACATATTTTGAAAACAATTATGTATATTCGCATACTAGTGCTGTAAAAATATAAGCGAATCATGATTAATCACATCAAAAATAAGTTTCCATAATGTATATATATATATATATATATATATATATATATATATATATATATATATATATATATATATATATATATATATACACACACAACATTTTTTTCTTAAATATATGCATGTTTTTGTAAGTATATATATATACATATAAACTGTACACATACATACAACATGTAAGCAAAACCTTAATTTTGGAAGTGATTAATCACGATTATCGTTTAAAGTGTTTTTAAGATGCCTGAGCCTACTTGTTTGTCACTTTTTTGTAGATTTCATCACTGAAACCTATATTTAAGCTTTGAAAGAAGGCACAAACACCAACCAACCAACAACAGCATAACAGTGGACAAAAATCACTCAAACGCAGGCCAGCTTGCCTTTTTCATTTCACTTTACAAGACGCGTCGGCTCATGGACCGGAGTGGTGTGGATTATTGTCTCACTCCGACGGCACCCATTCACTGCAGAGGATCCACTGTGTGCTAACCTGAAATCTTGAATTGCCTGAAAGCGAGTACATTTAAATAAAAAGGTGTGTTGCCACACCCCCTAAATAACCACGCCCCTTCTTTAGTATGAGGAACCTGGAAGTTTTCGCAACCTTCGGCTGCATTGTTGCCCTCATTATGCTGGGATTAGAGTCAAAGACGGTTAAGAAAAGCTCAAAAATCCATTTATAACAATGTCGAGAACCTGAGAAAGGGCAAAACTTCACGAACCGCATTCGTGGAGACAAAAACAAAGCAGGATTTACAAACAAAGGGCGCGGAACAAAGAATGCTTTGAAGAGCTTGGATTACATCATGGAAGTGTGCCTGAAAGCTTGCTTATATCTGGTTCGGAGAAGGTCAACGGTGGACACGACGCATCTAATTTCCAAATAATTTAAGATTATGAAACCTACCTGGATCTACCCGAGAGGTATAAGGCTTTTCCGAACTTTGACTATCCTATCTTTCCTCTCCTATTTCAAACAACCCAATGCAGCCATTCCCGAAAAAAAGAAGATACAGTGCGCCATTCACTGAAGACCTGAACCATCTCACGACTCTATTTATTTCCCTAATGAGTCAGCCTGACACACGTAGAAGCTTGATCCGTGTAATATCCCTCCTACAGCTACATTCACAGCGTCACATACGTGCTGTCGTAACAGACGAGCCCAACACAATTACACCGTTCCCCACGTGGGTGGCCTTTGAAGCGGTGTAGGTTCGTTCTGGCACAGTCAAACCTAAATGGGATCCTGTCAGTGTCCGCGGGAGCTCCTGACAAGGATGAAACCGATTAAAGAGGCAACGCCATTGAGCGCAAGGCCCAAGATGGATGCTGCCTGTAATGACTTCATAGGAGCCACCATCACTCAAGGGCTCTGGGGACGACCTCCAGTCACCATTTACCATGAAAACAGTCTCCATGGTGCTGTGCCATTGTCGGCGAAGCTTTTAGTGGAAGATAAAGAAGGCCAGGTGACAGACGAGACTGCCGTTGCGTTAGCTGGCGATGAATTTCGTGGAGAAGAGATGCAGCTGGAGTTAATAAAGATAGAGCACATAAGTAACGAATTATGAAAACTGAAAATGGCGCATCTAAACACGATCATTACTCCATGATGGTGGATCAAGCAATATAACAATAACATGGCAAATGTAGACATTATGCACATAACATAAATTACGTATTAAAACCGATTTCGAATGCAGCAAGACAGCACTAATGATATATTTGTTGAAATGATTAAATAGCCTCCCCAATAAAACGTGCTAAATCGCATGTACTGGATACAATAGAAATGAAGAAAGAAAAAATTCTTGTGCCGACCAAAGTCATTTCAACACATATGATGTCATAATTATGCCTTTAATAATTAATATAAAATAAAGTGATGGAAAAGGAAACTATATGCTACATCAGTTATTCTCAGGTTCATATGGTGTTCTGGAAAAATAACCACAGGTGTAGAAAGAAAATGGTTTCAACAGTAAGTAGGCTGAATATCTATTTTATGTTCATTTGCATTATATATATATATATATATATATATATATATATATATATATATATATATATATATATATATAGCCTACTTGCTAAAACAATACTGCCGTTACTACAGCCTAATGCTTTATAGTTTATATCCTTGCAAAATATAAACTATATTGTTGGATATCCAACTTTAGGCCTATAGCGAATTTCAGTAACTTGACTTGTTAAATCACACAGAAATTTAATTTGTAACTTAGGCTATTCTGTACAAAATATGTGTTGTATAAATTAAAGACTAGAATAAATCTATTGTCTTGACCCTTGTCAGAAACGCAATTTCCAACGCTAAACTAGCCGGCGCCGAGTTTTTCCTCAGAGACTTTTAGCATGTTGCTATGCAGTTGCTAAGGTGTGTGTGTGTGTGTGTGTGTGAGAGAGAGAGATACAATCAAACTCAACTAACTAGTTCTCAACGAGGCACATGTGGTTTGTTTCACCCTAAAATGTTGTTAATTTGTTTTCGCCTGTTAACAGCACGTGCGTGCGGAGGTTAACGTTGGCAAGGTCACGTTATCACCAATAACGGATTTTTAGTAAGCACGCAATTTTATTAATTGGGTTTTTTTTTCCAATGGCACGCGTGAAATACTCATTTATTTGGATAACTCACCATCTCCCGACCTCAGACGAAAAGGCTCACCTGACACGCACACGCGTGCGCGCGCACGTAACACGTTTACGGACGGTTGCGTGAACTGAACCGATTCATCCCGCCGTGCATCTTCGGTGCGTCCATACAAGACCAATCTCATCATGCAACCGTTTATGATTTGAAAGAGCTTTTCTTCTAAATAGCCAGTGTGTGTATATTTACAGTGCATTTTTATAGCATGCACTATTTACTTATTTCTTTATTATTTGTGAAGGTTTTACTTGTAGTTTATAACTTCCCAGTAGTTTACTCACACACAAAAAAACGAAGTACTAAATCGCACAAAACTATGACTATGATTAAATTATGAGTGACTCCTTACCTTGATCCCAAGATAAAAATTCACAAAGTTTCGGTCCCACCTTGAGACCCTTTGCAATGTGCAAATTCCTGTATATCCAGGTTTCTTCACTTTACAGCTTTGCAATCATATGTTTGGTGTTTTGAATGAGGTTTTGCATACACACTGCGCGCCGTCTCTGCAGACTTTGACCCTTCTGTGCAGTGGCCACAATATCTCGTAACGAACCGGAAGAAAAAAGACACAAGGAAAGTGCTGTTGTAAGATAGGACACCTCTTGGCTGAAGTTCAGCGCAGTGGCCTTTGATCACTGATACGAAACATCAAGGGAAATTGATACATGTTTTGCTCTGCGTTCACACAGTAAAGCAGGAAAGCGTATTGCAAACCAAACGGAAACATTTGTATTTTATGGCTAAAGCCGCCGATGCACACACGCATAAACATGAGGCGTATACCATAGGATGAAGCTTTATAATGCTTTTCATTGACAATAACATCTTTATGATAATCTATAGCAACAGAACTAAACTTAGATATGCTCTGTATGTTCTATGTGCAGGACAAACAAGCTGCAGCGCTCTAATTGGATTCTAATTAACATGAATTTCCTCGCTGCGTTTGTTTGTCTTTATCTTCTCTCATTATGCAGTGAGAAGGGATCAGGATTGAAGACAAGGAGCTGGATTTTGTGAATGTATGGTTTAATTAGGTTGGTGAGTATCAGCTGGTTTTGGCCGCAGAGAATCATTTACTTGAAGATTCTGGGTCCAGGGTCTGAGACTCGAAGATGGAGGTGTTTTGGAGGTTTATTTTTATCCTAATTGTGGCTTCCCAAGTTTGTCTTTGCTTTATTCAGCGGTAGGTCAGTTTTAGAGCCACAATAGTCTTCAGTTGGTCAATTACATTATGGAATTTTTTTTGTTCACAAATACAAAAAAATGACATTTTTACATATGAATTAAATGCACAGCTTCCATCTTTTGAATTTATGAATTGAGATTCATCTTATTTTTTTTCCTCTTGCATAAAGAAAAAAAAGGTCAGGGTGGAATAACTTTGCTAATAGCGAAAAACAACTCTTTAAATAAAACACATTTTGAAAAGAAAATCATCAGTATTAGTACTTTTATTTCATGTGGTTCAACCAACATGCAGCTACATGCAAAAAAAACCAAAAAAAAAACATGACAGATCATTTAATGACAAGGCAAGGTTAGTCAAGGTTGTAAAATGTCATGTGGTGCAACTCGCAGAAAATGTAATTGGGTCAAAGACTTTAAGATGAGGAATTTTACAAAAATTGATTTTATGTATATATAAAGCACATTAAATGCGAGCAAAGTACTTTTAAAATTCCGACTTGTACGAATTAAGAAATATAAAACAATAAGAGAGCATATAAAATCTTACTGTGTGAATGAATGAAAAACATTCTTGATGACAAATGGGCAAAACCTAGGACAGTGGCACATTTTAAAAATGTAAAATTACAACTAATTAGTATTTCGGGTGAAAGCGATTCGATTTTTAATATGCCATAAATTGATTTTTGTTGTAAGTATGGCTGACAGAATTGTTAAACTGAATTACATTTTAATGAGTGTTTTCTGTAAATCAGGGCAAAAATGTATGATATTTGCTTTTTGTATGAAATTATTTTTTGACCTTTTTGGGGGAAAAACAACAACAATACACTCACATGCGTACACTCACATGCACTCATAATCAAAGAAAACAGTTTTTAACTTTCACTTGATGGTTGCGCCGCATGACGTTTTGCACATGAAACCAACGTTAATACAAAGAGTACACCTCAAAGAACATGTGAGCTTAAACTGTTTTCCTTTGTTTCGGCCATGTCACTGATGTTTGTATTCATTACATTTTACAGGTTTCTGCAAGAAGGACAAAAACCGTGACATTCAACTCAAAGTTGAAGCCATCTGTGTGTCAGACTCAAGCATGAAAACAGGAGAGCGGTTCTTTGCCATCTAACGCTCGTCGAGAAAGTCCTGCAACAGATGATAAGACTAGAAAGTAATCATTTAATTCAGTGAGGACATGCTTTAATTTGATCAAAGTGGACAGCAAAGAGTTTCATAGTGTTACAAAAGACTTCGAATGAATCCTTTTTAATGTATCATGGTTATTATTGTCGATATCAAAAAGATCGCTGTTGATTTCTGAAGGGTCACGTGACGCTGAAGACCGGGGTAATGATGCTGAAAATTAAGCATTGCATCACAGGAATAAATAAAACATTACAATACGTTACGTAGAAAATTAGTTATTTTAAATTATAATAATATTTTACAATATTTCAAATGCAGCCTTGATAAGGATGTGAGTTTTCTTTCAGAAACATTAAAAAATCTTGCCGACATATCAAGGATTCAATAAATACAATATACGATACAAAATGATACAGCATTTTATAATATTAAACTACTTTCATTCCTTTTAAGGACCTGGTTAATCCAGATTCAGACTGTATGGGCAATGTGAACGCAGATAATCCAGATCAGATCTTGATGTTTAATCACACGCTTCTAATGACATTCCTCGTCTTTCTTCTCGAGGTGAAAACCCAGGATCACTCCTGACCATTTTTGAGCGTCAAACCGATCTTTCTAATAGGGGACACACCAACACCCAGTCCACTTTTACACACCTGTGTAAGTATCCTCCTCCGTATCTAGCTTAACCACATCTATTTTCTGACAATGCTTGCGGAGTTTGACGGAGGAAAGCAATCAGGGTCTTCAAAGCAGATTCACCCTCATCGGCCTCAACGTTACGTTCTGACTCCCTGAAACCTCCGGGGTCGCTCCTAATTTTTGAGGTCGCCTCGACGCTAGCTTCTTCTATTACTCGGAGGCAGTTGTAATCAATGGACCTTGCAACACTCAATTAGGGCTTAATTGGATTGGTGTGTGTTCCTGGTGAAACTGTCAGGGCCCTGTTCAATTGAGGAGACAGAGCTGATTATTACTGTCGACAAGTGTAACACACAGAGCTTGACGCAGCTGCTGCTTCTGTCGAGATAAACACCGCTTACACATATCTCATTACACGTTCTGCAGCGTCATTTTTACTTTTATTTATTTTAGTTTAGTTCTTTTGGAAGATAAAAAAGAAGCTTCGTGACAGATATTCTACATAACAATTTAATGTAAATGCAATTTGTGTGGGAATTTTCGATATTTAATTAAATCTATGTAATATAAGCAAATAAAAATCACTTTTTTATAACGATAAATATATATAATTATTATAGATAGTATTTTATAATTATGTTTATTTATATAATTATTATTTTATGTTTTTAGAGCATATAATATAATAGGATATAATATAATAGTATGTAAGTTAGATGCTATTTTATATATACTGAGAATTAAATGTGAGAATTGTTAACTGTAGATGCGTATATGAAATGTAACTAAAAAATAATAATAATACATTATATTTAGATGCAGTCTTTTATGAAGTTATATGAAGGTGGATGTCAATATTATAAACTATATAATTTTGTATTTCATGTATTTTAGAGCCTATTGTATATTTATTCGAAGAATCCCAAATGTAAAATACTATGTTGCATTGTTTACAAGAATTTGGCAAGAAGCTGAGGACAGACCTTATCAATTAATTAATTTGTGTTGACAGCCAAAATTTATATGTAATATCCTATGATATATATATGTCATATAAAGCTTGACATATGTATGCAAGAAGAATTGCAATATTAGTAATTAAATAGTTTTTTTATGTTTTGAAGTACATATGATATATGATATGAATTTTTAATATAATGTTTCTATATATATATATATATATATATATATATATATATATATATATATGTTTTATTTTTAATATAATATATATATATATATATATATATATATATATATATTATTATTTTTTATTAGGTTCATTTCTTGAAAAGCAGTAGGTTTATTACTTATTGTTTTAAAATATGAATGAAAATTGCGTCAATGAACGTATCAATGCATCAACGATCTAGTCGACGTCTTAACAGTGATGTATATGATATTACATCCGTACACGGTTGCTTTTTGCTTAACATTGTGTGATGTTAGCAGTGCATAAAGACATTTCCAGACATGATCTAGCTGCCTTGACAGCCGAGGCTGATTAGATTTTCAAAATGGTCTCTAGACATGAAAGAGGGGAAATCAATTTGAGTCAGCGGGGATGATTTGTTCTGTGATTTAGCATTGTTACGGAGGGCTCGAGCGTGGATTTATGGCACCGCTGCGTAACGAAGCCCGAGCTGGGTCAGGATCTGCAGACTAGACTCTCCCTGACATGTACAAATCACTCAGTGCTTATTAAAACAGCAGCAGTCTGCGTTCACAGAGACTCGCTCGCTGGTTTTTACTCAGCTTGTGCTGCCGATGCATTTTTGGGCCCTTTTTGATTTTTGTTGATATATGACAAGAGCGGCGATTCGGGTTTAAATATGTCGCTTGCTGGATTCGAACCTGTTTTTCCAAAATGAGCACCAAAGCTCATATAGCTTATATCTAAACCGTAATCTACATACCTTCATTTGTCATTTAAATACAAAATATTATAAATATTACTGTATCGCTTTTTCACACAGATTGCGATTTGATTAGCAAGCTTTCAATGGCGAGTTAATTGCGTTTCAACCTGCGGTGAGGAGTTGTTCTCGTGCACTCGAGTGGTCAGAGCGTGAGGTTAAGGCTCCTTAACGAGGAGAGGCTGAAGAACATTGAAATTGACGTTTTCTTTAATTACTCTTTGTTCTTGGCGCGTGCTCGGCCCTCGTCTGTAACGCACTGGTGAGCTCGTGTGTGACACATCACGCCGTCTGCGCGCCAAGACTCGCTGGCAGGAAACAGAGCATGATGACACCCCGACAGGAACGAGCCCAATTTAATTAACACAGAGACAGCATCACTTCACGTCAAGTCTCGAAGACATCACTTGTTTTGGGTTTTTTCAATTTCATTTATTTATTTAGTTTTTATTTTATGCCTTCCGATAGTGAACTAAAACCATTTTTTTTTTGTTAAAACAATGTAACTTTTGGCTCTATAGCGGTTAATAAACAGAACTGTGTGCATCTTGCGTAAGAAGATTTATTTCTATGGGAAATCGTTCAGGTACTTCGCAACGGTAGCTAATTTAATTGTAATAGAAATGAACAAAAACTGTATATTAACTATATAGACAATAAAACACTAACCTGTGCTACTGAGCAAGGATATTGTAGTTTAGTTTTTTTATTTGTTTTATTTAATATATTTTCTATTTTCTCAGTTTAGTTTTTAGTTTTATTAATGTTTTTGTTAGTTTTAATTTTTAGTTTTTAATTTTTATCTAGTTTATATAGTTCATTTTATACAGTTTAGTTTTAATTAGCAGAATTAACAGATCAGTACAGAATTGGAAATCAGTAAAATACATAAATAAAAGCCAAATTTAAGCAGTAAGGTTGAAAGATTGTGTCTGATGTGTTGAAATATTTCTATTTGTTTAAATAAATGTAGCCTAATTTGATGTCTTTTTTATTATTTAACCATAATCGTGATTTTTCGTGAACAACAGAGCATAATTCATAACTGGGAGTAATGATAAACCCAGTCGCATTTAACAGTAAAGGCTCATATTTATGTTTTTCTTCAAAGTACGAAATAAGCAAATATAACTTAAAAAGTTTGCAAGAAAACGCAAAAGATTTGAAAAACATTTTTTCAACCCAACCCCAATTTTTTCCTCCACCATGTCCCTAAAGGGGCTCCGTACGTTTTTTGAAGTGGATCAATAGAAATACTTCTATTTATAAAATTTCGACTTAAATCCCTGACTTCTGGCGTGTTCTGGTTACTTGGCTGACCTCTGCCTCAACGTAAATATAGAATAATAACTATCAAACATAAATAGCATCTCAACAACACTAAAATATCACTGGTGCATGTCATGTAAGTATAAAAATTAAAAATGTTTATATACAGTTTCAATAAATAAAGTATATTCTGTAAAATAAAAATGTAAAATGAAATGTTCTAAAAGAATGATCAGAGGATTGTCATGTGGAATACTTTTTCCATATTTTTATATATTTGAAAACAAATATATTATATATATTGTTTGAACAAGCCAAATTTAGCCTTGTAACATATATATATTCCCAAAAAAAGAGCAGATGATCTTCAGTAACCCTTTTTGAAGCACTGAGGAGGTCTGTAAGGTGATTGTCCGTCTCATGCTGTGTTTTCACGGTCGTCTCGACCTTGGCCTGTAGTCTTCTTTTTAAGCTCCTTCAAACACAGCTTGCAGCCATTTTAATAAGATCTTTCCTAAACAGAATGAGATCTATAGGAGCTTCTGTGGAGGTCTGTAGCTGCATATATATATATATATATATATATATATATATATATATATATATATATATATATATATATATATATATATATAGATAGATATATATACACCCAAGCTATAAAGATGTACTCCAGCAAATTAGTGCTGTAATTAATGGCTGAAATTGATGGCAGCCCAGGGAGTATTTTGTGTGAAAGCTGCGCCGTGGACTGATTGTGTGTGGCTTTGCCATTAGCGTATTCGGCTTTAAACTGGTGATGGATGGATGGATTCGGCTTTTATTGTGAACGTGTGTGAGAGAGGTTAGGGGTCAGTCTGCAGTCATTTTAGCTCATTTATTACATTGGAAAAATGATGAGCAATGTACGATAAAATAAACTCTGTATCATTTAAAAAAAACTAACAAACAAAAAAAAAAAAAGTTATGCATAACAGTGTTATTATCCTTAACTAAAACTGCAATAATTACCAACAGAAAAAAAATATAAACATTTTTTGATATACAGACATACTAAAAATAAAATAAAATACATAAAAAAAAGTAAAGACATACTAAAAAAAAAAAAAACAATTTGTACATGGTTTTATTTACTTTATAAATTACTAAATCATATTTTTGAAGTATTTTAATAGATGCATTTCTTTAAAATAAAGAACACAATACAGTTATTTAAAATATTTGTTCATTGTAATTGAAAAAACAATGCTAGAAAACAAAACAAAAATGCTAAAAATAATTCTGCACCAAAATATGTTCTCATGAAAAAAAAAATATATATATAATGTAGTACTTAGTAAACACATTTCATTAAAAAAAAAAAAAAAAAAAAAAAAAAAAAAATATATATATATATATATATATATATATATATATATATATATATATATATAATGGTTTCTTCTCTCTTTCTGTGATTTTCAGGAGGAAAGTAAACGCGCACGATATTGAAAATGGCAAATCAATTTGTGAAATGAAAATCTGACATTCAGGATTTCTGCTAGTCTCACATTCTCCTCACCTTTAAACTAATAGCAGTCATTATACATCAGTGTAATTAGTTGCAATGTTTCTCTAGCACAAAAATAACTAAATCTTCACTTGTTTATGCAAATATGGCACATTATGCAATGCACGCATTGGGACAATTATGAATATTGATTTTCCTGCCTCTTCCACATGGGGGAAATTCAACTATTATTTTTTTCCGGCTAAGATTCGCTCCGCGCAGTGTGTCTAGCATAATTGCTTTTTTAGATTAAAGACTCAAAGTCTCAAAAGATGGTACGATAATTTGACCGATCCTTTTTTTTTTTCGTAGTTTGTTAATTATGTTAATCGTCATTGGCTATGTGTATGATATTACTGTCCGACTGGGCTCAAAGGGAATCCAAACATTAATCATCTATAACGGCGTTTTTCGCCAGATCCTATTTCATCGGTAAAGTTGTGCGTGCGCGGTTGGAGTGAGATGAAGATGTGTTTCTCAAGCAGAGGCAGGGAGGAAGATGGAAACCGTGGTAACCTGATTTCTGTAGGGATGGTTCAGAGGCTCACCGGGGACACTGTAGCGTGGTTGCAGTATTTGGAGTATGCTCACTAATTACGTTTTGCTCTGTCTGCATCAGAGCTTTACAAAGAGAGACTGCTTTATTGTGCTCAGAAGATACCTGCTTTTATAATCATCGTAAATCAGCTTTTTTCAACAGTTCTTCTTGGATTTCAGAGGCAAATGTGTGTAAAAAAAAGTGTCAATGGGGTGTATTTTTGGACCCATTTTTTTGGTATTTACAAAAATAAAGCAGTAATTCACCCCAAAGTATTCACTGGCTTATCGTCTTCAGACAAAGGTTAGACAGCAGGGACAAATGATTTAAGCGATAAAGTTCTGAGCAAATAATCGTCGTCATAAAATTAATTCACCCCAAAATTATTTTATTTAACCTTTTATGTTATTTCTTTTGTGGATGACAAAAAAGTGCTTTTAAAAATGTTCACGCTTCCCTTCTCCTTACTGCAAAGGTATATGGTTTAGTCATGGTTCTTGTTTTTCATGAAAACATTTTTTATTTAGTTAATATTTTGCGATATTAGACTAGCAGCCAAAATTTAATTAAGGTAAGAAATAATTATGATAAAAAAATGGAACAAATTTAAACTGTATTTATTTGATTAAAAAAACAAAACAAACATTTAAATGTATAAAAATATATGTATATATATATATATATATGTATGTGTGTGTGTGTGTGTGTGTGTGTGTGTATATATATATATATATATATATATATATATATATATATATATATATATATAAAGGTATATTTTTTTTACATTTTTAAAAAATATTATTTATTTCTGTGATGGCAAAGCTTTTTATTGTTTGTTTAGGGTAACTATGGTAATATAGCGGTGATATTAAGTGGCAACTGCTTCACAATTTATAATAATTAATAATTCAGCAATAATAATTGACAATAATTTAGTAGAATATTACAATGATTTCTTAAGGATCATGCGTCAGTGAAGACTAAAAACAAATCAGCTTTGCATTGCAGGAATAAATTACAAATAGAAAGTCACAGAAATAAAATTGTGGATGACAAAAAAAATGTTTTTTGTCCTTTGATAAAAATGTTTTTTAATTCAGTTAATACGTTGTAATGTTACACTATTAGCCAAAGGTTAACAAAGAGAGGCTGCTTTTCTCTGCTAAAAAGATACCTGCATTTATAACCATCTTAAATGAGCTTTACCAACAGTTTTCATGGATTTTAAGGGAAAATAATTTAACAGCAGTAATTGACACCAAGCCCTCTTAGGTGTCCACGACTTTCTTCTTTCAAACAATTACAATCAGAAAAAGTGTCCAAGCTTTAAAATGGCAGTGAATGTTTTTTTAATAGTCCAAAAAAGTCCACATAAAGCGCATCCAATAAAAAAAAAAAGTGCCTCCTCGTGTGGCTCCGGGGCTCACGTGAAAACATCAGTCATTCAGGTTTTGAATAGCTTTAAGGTGAAGAAATCATGGCAGAATTAAGATGTGCACTGCATTTATTTTCATGTGGTTTAGTATTTAGTGCACTGTATTGCAGGGCCGGCGAGGCTTTAGGTGAAGGAAATATTCTCAGTATTTAGTTTTTGAAAATTTCATTTACGCGCGGGCAATACAGACCAACATATGACTGCTATATGATTGATTTGGCTCAATATTGTGGACTCTGTTTTGGCCATCTGGGACGGTCAGAATTAAATCTTGGCTTCGGTTTGCTGGGAGCTCTTTGTCTGTGTTCGAAGAAGACTCCGTTTCACAGAGATATAAGGCCGAGTGAGTCTTATCTGCGCGGATTACGACATCGGCCATAAAGCTGTAATTCTGTGTAGTTCAGAAAGCTAGCGTTGTGCAAGTCTTTCCTTGCGGAAGGGTTTATCGTCTTCAGACAGACTTCAGGCAAAGGTTAGACGGCAGGGACAATTGATTTAAAACACAAAGGTCTGGGTAAATAATACTGATCTGGTGAATTTCCACGGACTTCACATTGACTGGAGATAAAGTTTGGCATCATAAACTTCATTCACCCCAAAAAATGACTCGTATTTGTTTCTAATGCGAGCGTTTTTTCTCAGAAACACAAAAGAAGAAATTCTGAAAAATGTTTACGCTTCCTATTCCACACTACAACAGTTTAATCATTATCTTTTGATGAAAAGTAATTTTTTTTATTTAGATAATATTTTGTGATGTTACACTATCAGCCAAAATGTAACATAATTAAGTTTTACATATATATATAATTTTCAAACAGAAAAATGTATATATTAATACAATTTTAAAGAAAAATCTATTTTTGTATATATATTTTAAAATATAATCTAGCCCTGTGATGGCTTTTTATTTGTTTAGGTTAAGTAATAACTGATATAATAATAATAATTGAGCATTAATAAATAATTGATCATATTTGAGATGCGAATCAGCATATTAGCATGATTTCCGTAAGATCACGTGTCACTGAAGACCGGAAATTAAGTTTTGCATTGCAGGAAAAAAATATTTTCAATTGCAATTACATTTTACAATATTACAAAGTGTATTTGTATCTGTATTTTCGATACAACAGCAGCATCGGTGAGCATGAGGCCCTTTTTTTTCTTGATCAATTGTACTTAAACTTAAGTAGCATATAATTTTAGTCTGCAAAAACAAAACCTGAGTTTTTTGAACGTTTTGTCTAAATATATAAAATATCACATTTTGAAGTTGTCCAAATGAAGCACTTAGCAATACATATTACTGATCGTATTATTGCATAAAATATTTTCATGCAACTCGAACTTAATTTAACATCCTAACTCTATGTAATTCTATTCTAACAATCGATGTATTTTTGACTATCCCTACAAATATACCTTTGCTACTTTTGTGCTTTAAAGGGGTCACATGTGGTTTAAGGAAACTAGAAGCACGCACATAGGATGTCTTTGGCGACTGAACATCGCTCAGCGCATCTTCGCTTCATCTCCAGCTGACCACGAGAAGCTGTTTTCAGACGTGACACCAGTGCTTTGAAGCCAGGAGACCGGTCAGCGAGATGTTTGTGGACGTCACCGTGATACAAATGAGCCGACAGCCCGATGCGTTTCATCTGAGACAGGATCCGCCGTCCTCTCGGACCCCGCGAGAGATCAATGACCATCACGCCCCTCTCCAGAGAAAACAAAGAAAACACTGATGCCACGGACGGCTGGCGGAGAGACTTGTAAATGAACTAAGGGCAAACCGTCATGATTTGTCAGCGTCGGTGTCCAAACAGACCGAACAGATCCAAAGAGACCGCGGTTACCGGGTCTAAAAAAACCTTTACAGTCATAATTAGGCAGTATTTAGTTTACGAAATAAGAAAGTGTATTAAAATGCTACTACTGTGGGTTATGAAAGGTTCACGTCTGGGTTTTGGGAGTCCCCGATAACGTGCATTCGAAGGCCCAAAAACACTGGTTTTCGTAGAATATGCATTTAACTGCTTGGCGAAGCTGGAAGAAGGATTTTCGTTTTCATTCAGAGCAACGTGAAAAGGCTGTGCTAATGTGCCATACTGACACGAACGCCATCCGTTTTAAAACGACTCGTTTGAATGATTCAGAGTCGACTCTTTCTTTCTTTCAGATTCGAAACTTTGCAGGATGGCTTCGTTCAAATGAACTGACTACCACTAGTCGTTTCCGGAGGTGCAGTAATGCAGGGGACGGCGTGAGCATGGCAGCATGTGAACTGAGTAATTTCGGACTATTTTTGTCAGACATAAGGAAGCTGCGTGGTGTTTCTCCTTCCCTTTCCCTCACTGAGATCATGCAGAGAAATGCCTGGCAACCAATGGCGTACACACCACAGCAGAGACAGCTTGATTCGGGAGCGCTTCAAGCGAACGAGTCACATCTGATCGCCATTTTAGACAATACACTACTACATGGTTTTATTTAGTTTTATATTTTATGACTTAATACAAAATATCAGAAATAATACAACTGAAGACAAGAAAACAAGTTTATTTTTAAGTACATTATATATATATATATATATATATATATATATATATATATATATATATATATATATATATATATATATATTATTATTATATATATATATTTATTATTATTATTATTTATTTTATTTTGTTGGATTTTGTTGTTGTTTTTTTGTCTTGTAATATTTATTTTTGTGGTTTTGTTTTTCTTTTTCTTTTGTTTGTTATTTTGCTCTGTTTTGTGGCTTTTTCTGTGTAGTGTTTTTTTTTGTATTATTGTTTTGTCGTTTTTGTGGAATATGTCAGGGGTTTTTTTCCTCCAAGGTGTTCTTTATGTTGTTTTTTATTTATTGTTTTTATTGTTTTTGTTTAGTCGACCTTCTTTAGAGAATGACGTGAAAAATCGTGGCATAGGAGAACGGTAGGATCAGGCAGCGTTGCA
>NC_056723.1:16400875-16408232 GCF_018831695.1 Puntigrus tetrazona
GTGATTGATCAGATGGTAAGACTATAGTACATTAATAGATCTTTATGTGGCTTTTAAGGATACTGTGGTATTTTCATCATGGTAGAGTCTGAAACCATGGTATTACTATAGTAACAATTAAAGTAATATTATTATAAGTATTATTAAAGTAACAATAACTCTAAAAAAGCCACAATAAACTTCTTGATCTCTTGGTTTCTCTTCATTCTGGTTGGGCGTTTACATATTACGTGAAACATTACTGTAGGACATTAATAAATCATTTATATAATAAATTGGGCTTTGATATAATTATGTAATATTAATGTTTATAATGAAAAAATCAATTGTATATAATGTTACACGTATCACTTTATATTAAATATGTCACTTTATTTTTGTCTAACGTATGCTGATTGTATATTGAATAATGAATAATAATGGGTTAATAGAAAATAAAGAATAAAAATAAAATATTAAAACATTGAAATGCCTAATTTATGCAAATTATGAAAATTTGACTTTTTGAAACACACAAGTATAACTCTTCCTAATATTTGGTAATATTAGTAAATTAGAATGTAAAATTGTAGTTTCTCATTAATGTAGTATAATTTAGTCACTGATGCGACCTTTTAAAATTATTATTATTATTATTGAGTGTCATATTGATCATTTTGGGAAATTTATGCAAATTGTAATAATAAATATGTATGATTAAATTATGTAATGAGATATATCACTGCCTAATATGTGTTCCTTTTAGTAAATAAAAAAAAATATTATAACAAAATTAATATTGATCATTTATTAAAGTGAGCAATGATGTGATTATATATTGTTGTTTTATTATTATTAATAAGAAGGAGAATATTCATTGTCATACTAATAGTTATGGAAAATCTTCTTTAATCAGTAAAACTAAAAAAAGTAAAAAAATAAATAAATGTAAGCTGCTTTTTCTTCATACAAAATATGATTACTTACTTTTGGAGGATATGATGAATGCATATGTTCACATTATGTTTACAAGTGCTTGACATGTTTTATGACGCATCGCCCACCGACTCATTACATTAAACCCACGGTCCAAGAGCAGCTGTGATGCGCAGATTTCATCGCTACAACGCAACACGAAGAGGAGCGATTAGGATTTAAACAAACGACCTGCAGATTAATAACAGCGTGTGGAATAATTAAACAGTAAATGAAGTCAGCGGCGGCCTCACAGCCTTTCATTGATAAGTGATAATGGACTGAATCATGTCTGCTGTGTGAAACTACTGCCGTCAGCAGCTGCATTAATGATGATTTCTGCAGCAGGATATTGTTCAGAGAGCCGAATGTTTATCATCCGACCGCGGTTATTCATCATCGTTTTTATATATAACGTGTTGGTGTTATTAATATTGTTTGTTATCCATCTTGCAATAGATTTCACTAATACGGTAACTAACCGTTTTATGCTGATGCTTTATTGTGTACTGTATATATTATTCGTTTACCTCAAATGACCCTTTTTATTTCGACTTTTCTCCTCGTTCTCTTTGTTTTCCAGCTGTCCGTTCATGCTTATATCATTTCTGCCTGTGCTTCTGAATTATTGACTAGTCTGCCGTCTCTGGAGATGAGGGCGTGGATAGCTTGAGTCAATGTTGGGTTGCATTGAGCCTCTGAAGAGACCCGCGCTCCATATCAATAAGTATACTGGCAGCATCTCCAGTCATATATATCAGTGTTTCACTTCCCATTGTTTTCAGTTCTTGATGGTCATTTCATTTTTAAGCCATTTTTTGAGATGTGTTTGTAGATGTTTCTGTTAATAGAAATATGAATTTTTAGATTAAGTAAATAAAGGAGCCAGGGCTAGTTGGCACAAGGCTTATTTGTCTATAAAGTAAATTGTGAAGTAAACTGTGAAGTTTTTGTGAAATTTTTACTATAAAAATACGGTATTTTTACTATAAAAAATACGGTTTTAGGTTTTATAGTTTGTGATGAAACCTAACCTAAACTTAAAATTACATTTACTATATATATATATATATATATATATATATATATATAAAATAATATATAGTAAAAATTATATTATAAAAATTATATAATATTAAAATAAAAACATAAATATATAAATACGATTTAATAACAAATTTTAACAAAAACAGCGATGCGATAACACAACCCCAGTCCACCTGTTTTCTAAAAACAACAATTTGAGAGTCATTTGTTTTGATGCCATTTCAAACTTTATTCGGTTTAATGGTGTGTCCAAATATTATCAGCCATCTACAAAATATATTGTAACACGGAGGATTAATATAAATATCCCAATGGTAATATTAAAAGCAAAAATTGACAGTGGACCATTGAAAAATGTATAATTAAAAGGATTTAAATGTAAAGTAGTGCATACATTTTCAATAATTCAACAGTCTGTAGTCAACCATCTGGCTTATGTATATCTTTTAAGGTTTTTGCCTTCAGTTTCTTTTATTTAAAACAGCCTAACTTATCATTAAAACTGGCTCTAAAAAGCTGATCTCAACTGAACTTCATACAAAGCAACGCGACCCTTCGGTGGTCACATGACCAATAAGCCATTTGTGACCCAAAAGCGATGGCGTTTCAGAATTACTCCACCTGATTAATGCGTCTGCGTAATGATTGCATTTTCAGCGTCGAAGTGAGCAGCTCTGAATGGAGCTCTTGTTGATTCTGACGGCGTCACTGCACACTGCCTCGTTTAAGAAGCTTATTTACGTAAGAAGATGAAAAATCGAGGCAGGCCTGGAAAAAACCCCGAAAACCACAGAATCTTAGGCAGACAGGAGAGATGCGGTTTCATTATCTGGACTTCTTCTCGTCTTTTATTTTACGGCTGGCGGCAGCCGTCAGCCCAGTGCTGTGAACAATGTGAAGCGCCTCAAGGTTGCAGGCAAGATTGACTTTGAGAAGTCGCGTTAGGCTCCTGCTGTGAATAACCATTTAAACTACAGCTGCGTCTATTGTAGAAATTACCTGTTGCTAAAGGAACCGCTACGATTGCATGGATCGGCTTTTGCTTAGCCAAGGTCTCCTTGTTATTCTTTGTACAAAGAAAACCTTAGTTTAAGCTTAATTAAGTGGCGCTTGCTTTATTCAAACCCTAACTCTAAATATTAAAAGCTTAGTGTGTATCCCATTCCACGCCGTTTGTCCTGAGTGGGTGTGGGTTCACGCTTTTAAATAATTTAATTTATTTTCAGTTATTTAATTTGGTGCTAATAAATCAGGTAAAAACAATTTCACTCTCGCTCTCAAGTCATCCCCTAGGTATATATTAGCTTCCTTCATTCAAGAAGAATACAGTCGAAAAAATGTCCTGCAATCTTTTTCTTTACAAATCCATACTAACTTATAAAGTTATAGAAAAATTGATATTTTTAAGTACCTGAATCACATCCCACTTTACTCCAGAAGGCCTTTTATTAATCTCACGGAGGCGGTGTGGAGGCGCTTTTATGATGGATAGATCACGCTTTTATTGGACTACAAAATCTAAAGCACCACTTTCACGTCAATATAAAGCTTGAAAAGGCTTAAAACTCTTTGTACATGACTCAGATTATATTTGTCTGAAAAGAAGAAGACATATACACCTAGGATGGTTTGAGGTGGAAGAGTAAATCATGGGGTGATTTTCCTTTTGAGTAAATTATCCTTTAAACACATATAGACTAACACTTAGAGAGCAAATATGGCTCTCTAATAAAGAAAATAGAGACATCTTCCCACATCTTCCTATTGTTATTTGCTTTTTTTAGACCAGTGTCTCTGGCCCAGCTTGCAGAAGGCCCCTCCCACTCCCCTGACCTCCATATGCTCCCACCCAGGGACGGAGCTGCCAATCCCCACCTCTCTAAATAGCCAGGAGGTCCTTCCCTCTGCCATATCTTACTGTATAAGTAACAACATCCCATAATTACAGCACCGCGAGTCTTACCTGCTACACACACAGTGACAAGTGCTTGCACAGAATGTCTTTATTTTCCATAATTATGTGTTTTGATGAGGATAAAATACAGACCAATTTGAAGCGTGTTTGTGGTAAGTTAAAGCATGATTTGGCAGAGGCTGTTCTCCTAGAGTCCAGCTTCAGTGTAAGGTTTTCATGTTTCCGCTAATGAGTTTTGCTCTGGCCCAGAAAATACCATCTGCCTAGCCGTATAAAGATTTAATTAACAAGCCGCTCATGAATAAATTAAGCTCTTGTGTGTTAAAAAGTCTATTAGATTTCCTACTTGCCAGCTGATTCATGTAACATATGAGACTAAAAGTCAAATTGGAATTATTGAAAAGAACGCGTATTTACAATGAAAAATACCATAATCATATACATATATATATATATATATATATATATATATATATATTATATATATATATATATATATATATATATATATATACTGCTGGAATAAGTAAACCTGGATACAGAACCTCCTCACACCTGGTTGGCTGAAGAGCTTCCCACACCTCCCGCCCCTTTGTAAATGATGTTTTGTTTATTAATACAGATGACCCATATTATCTGAAAGGAAAGCCTCATGTCACTTGATGAGTTCTGCTGAACCTTCGCCAGCTAGTAGTCATTTAAGAGTGCTGATTATTATTTTTTGCTTCCTGAAGCATATTTGGCACAGGGATTGTGGCGAGACAGGCCTGAAAGCCTCCAGCTCTCCAACGCACCTGGACTGATCTGTATAAATGGTGCTTTTGGCGTCTGGTGCAGGCAGAAGCTTCATGCCACGTTAGGCGATATCTGCACGGCAGACTGGACACATGCGTGTGAGCAAAGACATACGAATAATTCACTGTCCGCTAAGATGAGACCAACTGGCGCGAACAGTTACCCACTTCAGAGACATTTCATAGGCGCTCAATCACCAGTCTAAAGGATGATCTCTGAAACCGCTACGTGGAATTTGGAGCTCAGTCAGTTTCGTTCATTCATTTTTGGTTTAAAAGTTTGGGAGTCAGTAAGTTGTGTAACTTCTATTATGAAGTATATTAAGCTTTAAAATAACAGTTTTTGGGTTTTCTGCCATTACTGTAATCTTTGGTATACACTTGACAGTCCTTAGAGAGTACTAATATATTGATTTTGCTGTTGAAAGAAACATTTCTTCTTGCTATCAGTGTTTAAAACAGTGTTTGCTACTTTTATATTTTAGTGGAAACTTTAGTGCATTTGTTTGAGGAGTTCTTGATGAACAGAAACTTTTTATTTTCGAAAACCAGAATCTCAAACATTTTTAAAATGTCTTTTTGCAGTCACTCTTGATTTGAGTAAGAATTAGTCATATTAAGTTAGAAATGTTGGCAGTGTTAAAAATAAATACGTCGTCTTGTCAGCGTTTTCATGAAAAGCTCTTTAAAATAACGCTATCGTCCTATGATCGTGATGTTTCATGAAGGATCTTATGAGCTTTTCCAAACACTAGGCACAGAATATCCACATTTGTATCATTTTTCTAATAGTTTTTAACAAAATTGCATGTCATTACGTACGAAAGTATTCTCTGAGCAGTCACGTTCAATGCCTGGGTGCCCGTCTATTTGCAATGGGAGGAGGTTGAATTGCCAAATCCATCTAAGCTGTTGTTCTCCGTTTGAGATAGCTGGGAGGCTTTCCCAGAGAGAGAGAGAAAGAGAGACACTTTGTGCTAATGTTACTCTACCTTGCAGTCTGGCGCCCCAAATAATGAGATGCTTATGAATAATAAATCCAGAATCCCATTTCTTCCCTGACGCTAGCAGAGGAATGGGGTGGAGAGGTAGGAAGAGGTTATCTATACCAAATGTGTAGGGATTTTAACCAGCCTAATTATGAGGCCGATAATGGGGGCGACTATTTCTGATTGAAAAGGCTTTGTAATCAATAGCCCGATCGGATCAATTTTTCTAATTACACCAGCTGGACGACATGTTTGGCTTTCATGGTGGACGACTTGGCGCAGAGGAGTCCCATGAAACAGGAGCAAAGATGTGCGTCATCAGATAGGCCTTCAGAGGAAGAGCTTCACTTCAAATAGACTGGAAGGGAAAAACTTTTTCAAGGCACTTTGCCATAAATTTTCCATCTGCATCAGGCTTTATGAGGTAGATGGGAAAAAGGAAGGCCAGTCAGCAGGGGACAAATCTAAGCTTCTACACAAACCCTGGGCTCTCAGAGGCAAAGGCTGAGAAAACAAGAGAGAGAGCTGATGGAACGAGAGAAAACAAGACTATTATTTACCGAAGGAGGAACAAGCAGTTTATACTCCGGCCCTTGTTTGGATGCTCCCAGTCTCTTCTCTTCAGAAGTACGCACTGAGGCAGAGGCGGGAGCTATGATCTCTGGGGCGGAAGTGGCAGCGGGATCCATACTATTCATATTATCCCTGTAAGAAAGAAAGAAAGTGACTTCTTAGATGCCCTCAGTCAGACGCTGTAAAAGAAAATTAATTTCCTCACTCTCGTATTTATCAAACTTGTAGTGACTTTCCTAATATAACACATTAAAGACACATGACAATCAATAGCATTTGACTTTAGTGATATCAAATCTGAGTGAAATGCGTCCACGATGCACTATATTCCACAATGATAATATGCACAAAAAGAACCGATTTACGAAACCTCTTAGGTAGATAATTTAAAATGTATTTATTCATTTTATAGGTTTAGTTATTTTATTATTTGCACTTAAGTTCATGTATCATATTAGTTGATGCATATAATAAGATGGAATAAATGACATTAAAACAAAAACAAGTAATTTTTAATTCTTAAATGAAATTACACAGCACATAAACTAATCTCTGTAGATTCTGCCTTTTTAAGTAATTGTGCTGTGAGAGAAACAACACTGGGAAACCTATAGTATTACACACACACACAAACATATATATATATATATATATATATATATATATATATATATATATATATATATATATATATATATATATATATACACACACACATCAAAATTTAACATTATGTACTTATAAGTGCTGTGAAGTACAGTGTGCATCAAAATAAGTTTTTGTTGTTTATATATTAAATATATACCAGGATTTTTAAGATGGTTATTTAAAAAAGGTAAAAATGCGGAGAGTTGCAGACAGTAGAAAGCGAGATTCTCTGAGAAATGTGACACTGATATGTGATTATAAGAGGTTATTCGCCAGAGTGTATCATACCGACTCTATTTTTATGATGCCTCTGCATTCACACGAGAAGTGGATATGACCAGAACCCTTCTAAATAACCTCTCGCTCACTTAGTTTCATTAATACAACCGAATATCTGATGAAACGCTAGAACTGACCTCCAAAAAAAGCATTCAAAC
>NC_056723.1:16408332-16420832 GCF_018831695.1 Puntigrus tetrazona
CCTCCCTGTGCAGGCAAAGCAATTTTCACACTGGTAGATTTTCTGTCATTCTTTCCTTTCCTTTTTTTGTGTCTCAGTGCATGGCAGAAAGACAAAAACTTGTCTAATAGTATTCAGCAACATCTAGTCAAGCACAAAAATGGTTCTGGGATAGCCACTGCATTTTTACTTTATGTGGAAAGACATTAAAAAACAAATAAATGCAATTCTTGCTGTGTCCCTTTCCCTTGACTCCTTGTTCTTTAAAGACTTGAGACAATGGAAGTGTGTGTGTGTATATATATATATATATATATATATATATATATATATGTATACTATTACATATACTGTACACACACACTTCATTATATTTCTTTTCAATAAGTCTGCTTAATCTCTGATGCACATGTCGTGTCTCCTCCTTCACGGGTACATTATCTCTAAACATGATTTTCATAAAGCGACAGTTCTGCCAAAAAGAGCACAGAGGTAAGTTACTGCACCGGCCACTTCTCTGCAGGCGATGCGTTCTCTCAATCTGGCCTTTGGTCTGTGGTGTAATATGCAGACTGCACCGAAAGCCACCGCGTCGTACACAACAATTTTCATCCCATTGCTGGTGTGTAAGCGCGGCTCCGTGGGTCTGCCGTCCTGGAGCTCAGCGGAGGATTTCTCTTCCTGTGAGGGGGTTGTCTGTAGGTTGTGGTGGGCAGCAGGTCACCGGGCCCGTCCACTGCCACACACTATGAGCAGAAATATAGTGATTATGTTACTAATTGCATAATTCAAACTATAACATAATTTTCCCCTATTTATACTACATAATAAAGTCACGCTAACGGTATCCTTTAACTTAATTGACATTTTACAAATACTACTTCTAATAATAATAATAATATAAAAATAAAACTGTATATAATAATAATAACTAATAATAATAATGTAATAGAATTATTTTTAATAATAATACTAATATTTAGATAAGTGTTACAACAATATGTATACTAATGATTATTAAAAAGATAGATGAATTACATATAATAACAACAACAATATTACACGCACACACACACACACACACACACACACACACACACACACACACACACATATATATATTAAATCTTTAAAAATAATAATTAGTATTATTATAGTTAATACAGTATAATATAGTGAATATTTGTTATTAAAAGGATAAAAAAATACTAGTTTCCTTTCAAAATGTTTAATCTACATTACTGTCTACATTCAGTAAAATGCTCTAGATTTTGAAGGAAGCGATGCACTAAAAAAGCTACCTAACCTCATTCTGTACCTAAACGTTTGTATAGAGATAAGATGCTAATGCATTTTGACCATCATATCTGAATACATATTTCACTGCATTTTAATTTTGCCATTACACAATTAGCCGTCTCAATCCTCTTTCGGGATTATACACTAAGATTTGGCAGGCAGAAAGTTTTATAAGTAACCCTTTGCCCTTTACAGCTTGCCATGGCCACAGAAACAACAATTCGCCTGTTACAAAACACGCAGAAAGCTAAATATGTGCAGCTAATGCTAAGCTAATCGCACAAATCCTTGGAGCTGTTTATTAAATAAATAAAATCCTTTGAAATGTCAGAGGAAACAAATATATAAATAAACTGCGTGACAAGCCCATACCCTGATTTCTCAGAGCAGATATCATCAGCGTCACGAATGCAGAGACCTTCTTGAAGCGCCCATCTAGGCGTGATGTGTGATCAGCGTGCAGAGGCTGGGATTAGAAACAGCCCATCGCCCGAGACAGCTGGGAGATTTAATGGTCTGATTTCTGCCTGATCAGTTTGGACTTAATGCAGGGCACACCTAGGAGACAGGAAGAAGAAAAGAGATGAAAAAGAGTCCAAGTCAGCATTCTGAACAGACAAAAAAAAATTCATGATTGATTTGGAACTAACTGAGACTCGACTCAGAAATTGATTTCAACAGAGTTTGGCGTTGGCATGTAAGCTATGGCTAACAATATTATACACAAAATGTTGCATAAAAACACAAATAGTTTTTAACTAAAAGGTTTAGTTTACTTATAACCACCTTCAACGTCATTCCAAACTTTAGAACATTTGTTCATCTTCAGAAGACAAATTAATATACTTTTGATTAAATCTGAGAGCTCTCTGACCCTCCATAGACAGCAAGGATTCGTAGGCTATCAAGGCTCAGAAACATAACAAGGAGATCGGTAAAATAATCCATCAGTGGTTGAGCCGTAATTTCTACAGAGCTCTGAGAATACTTTTCCTGTGCAAATAAAACAAAAAAAAAATTACTTTATTCAACAATTCGTCTCCTCTGCATCATTCTGGCATGATGTTCTGCTTTTTGGAATTTGGCCTAGAAAGATTTTCACAAAAAAACGTCTCAGATCATCTCAGAGTATTCTGGCATGAAGATAAAGATATCAAAATTTGGCAAACCGTTTTTGACCTGAGGGCACATGAGTAGTTTCAGAATCTACTGGTCAAAATGTTTAAAAAAATACTTTATTTATACTTAATTTTTGTATCAAGAAGGGGTCTCCATTCCCTTAATTGCTGCTATATCTATATCTATAATCAGCATTTCTCTAAAGTCATCCACCATCTTGGCAGTTTTTTTTTTAACATGTTGCATTCTGGGATTGTCTTCTCAACAATACAATGTTTTAGTGTGCAAAAAGTGCATCTTGCGGAGCATTAAAGAACTGCTGAAATGGTCTTTTCCCCTTCTAATCATGTAAACCATGTTGTCCATTTAAATGGTCGTAGGTATGAAGAGTCTCAGAATTTAAAGGCTTTAAAAAGGTTATCCAGGAGCCATTAAGTGACTCTAGCTAATCCACTATACACTATGCAGATACCACTTGAATCACCCCACACATACACCAAAGAGGACTTTTGCATTTCCAGTTGAGCAGGTTCACTTATAGCGTCTGAATAATCAGCCTCTTAGAGCCCCTCTTTAGATTTGCATGTTTAAGTCTGAATAAACAAGTGCCAATAAAAGTTTTCTTTTTCAAAAGACAGTTTAGTAGAGCTTACATTGCTATTATTATTTCCCATATTTGAAGTGACAGTTCACCCAAAAGAGTACCAGCTTCAATACTTAGCAAACACTCACAAAATGATATAGCAGCCTGGCAAAAAGCAGTTTATCTCAGGCAAAAATGCAGGGTTGTCAATTTTTATGACATTTTTTTGTATATTTATGATATGTGTATATATACACACATACAATATATATTTTGAAAATAACTTTACTACTTTATTAATGGAAAAAAAATGAAGAGATAACTGGCCAGAGGGAGCTAGAGAAGTATCACGTTCTGGTTTTCCAGCTAGCAAGTCGCGCTAACTGCTGAAACATAGCTATGACACCAAAAGACACATTTTAATGCACTAAAAAACATTCACTTTAGGGACTCAATAGGACATTGTGATTCTAAGCATCATGCGTAATGGTTTAACATGATCCAATGAAGCAGTCAAAAGCGCTCATTAAGCAGCAATTTTTCATGCTCCAGTTACGCTAAGCTAGCAAGATTCTGGATAACTTCTCATTAAAGTCTCTCAAGAAGGTTGAATCAAAGAAAACAAAAATGAAACTGCAGCAAATTACTCTGCATATCAGAGAAAGTTAACAAGAACAACTTTGTGAACCAAAAAAAACCAAATGTTTAAGTAGCATTGGTATTGCGCAATTGTTGTTTAACCTGGCCTAGCAAAACCGAAGTCGAGTCTAGTCAAAACTGCCACTTCCTGGCAGTAGCTCATATGGGAGCAGTTATAAATCTCCCAACAATAAAAGCAGCTTCACATCAAATTACCTGTTTTTAATAAGTGTTTAATTTCTTATTCTTCCTCTGCTCCTTTCGGTAATGCTGGTTGTATTAACAAGCCCGCAGCAGTCAGGGTACATTAGCGTCAGGCGCAAGCATCGCCCGGAGGATTCGGCAGGACTAGGAAATCTCTCATTAAAAAGTGCAGCACGGTCTGGTAAGAAATCCCACTGTGGGATCTGAGACCACTCGTCTTTTAGATTCATTTCTCAAACTTAACATGAGAAACAGCAGAGAGCACCATTATATCTGGATCACGTCACCCCTTAGCGCGTGAAAGCAGAGTAAAACTTCACTTTTGGTGGCTGCTGACCGGGTTATTGACAAATGAGTTTGTACTTAATAACAGCTAAATGAGGCGAGGTTGATCACGAGGTTCAAGATAACTAATGTGTTGCTGAATTCTCGTCGGTCATAAATTACTTATGATTATCGACTCCAGCTCAGAATTGCATCCAGTGCCTTTGTCTGCAGCATCTGAGGGTCGAGCGCCAGAACTTTCAGCTCGTTTGAATGCTTTTTTGGAGGTCAGTTCTAGCGTTTCATCAGATATTCGGTTGTATTAATAGAAAACTATATTAGGAGGTTATTTAGAGTAATTCTGGTCATATCCACTCCCTCGTGTGAATGCAGAGGTGCATCCTTAAAAATAGAGTCGGTATGATACACTCTCTGGCGAATAACCTCTTATAATCACATATCAGTGTCATTTCAGAGAATCTCGTTTCCTGCTGTCTGCAACTCCTCCATACATTTTACTACCTTTTTAAATAACCATCTTAAAAACTTGGCATATATTTAATATATAAACAACAAAAACTTATTTTGGATGCAATTAATTGCAATTTCATAACAAATTTTGATGTGTGTGTGTGTGTGTATATATATATATATATATATATATATGTTGTGTGTGTGTATCACTATGAGGTTTCAGTGTTGTTTCTCTCATGTTGTTTCAATAATTACTTAAAATAAGTAGAATCTACAGAGAGATTAGTTTATAAGCTGTATGTACTTCATTTAAAAATTCAAAATTACTTGTTTTTGTTTTAACAAGTCATTTTATTCCATCTTATTACATGCAGCAACTAATATGATACAGAACTTAGAAGTTAAAATAATAAAATAACTCAAACCTATAAATGAAAAAATACATTTTAAATTATCTACCCAAAGAGGTTTCTTAAAGTAGTTCTTTTTGTGCATATCATTGTAAATATAGTGCATCGTGATGCATTTTCACTAGATTTGATATCACTAAAGTCAGAAATGCTATTGATTGTCATGTGTCTTTTAATGTGTTATATTAGAAAGTCACACAAGTTTGACATAACCAGTGAGAACAGTCACTTTCTTTCTTTCTACAGGACATGAATAGCAGGATCCGCCGTCACCGTCCCAGAGATCATAGCTCCCGCTCTGCTTCAGTGTGCCAAAGAGAAGAGACCGGGGAGCATCAAACAAGGCAGATATAAACTGGCTCTTTGTTCCTCTTCGGTAAATAATAGTCTTGTTTTCTCTCGTTCGTCAGCTCCCTCCCCCTCTTGTTTTCTCAGTCTTTTTGCCTCTGAGAGCCCAGGCTTGTGTAGAAGCTTTGATTTGCCCCACGACTGGCCTTCCCCTTCCCCCATCTGCCTCAAAGCCAGATGCAGATGAAAAATTTATAGCAAAGTGCGGCTTGAAAAAAAGCCCCTTCAGTCTGGCTGAAGTGGAAGCTCTTCCTCTGAAGTTACCCTCTCTGATGATGACCATCTTTGCTCTGTTTTAGACCCTCTAGTATATGAGTTTTCCACTCATGAAAGCCAAATATGTCGTCCAGCTGGTGTAATTAGAAAAATTGATCCGATCGGCTATTGATTGGCGTCTTTTCAAGCCAGTCAATTCGTCCTTATTGCTCCGGTTTTCATAATTGGTGAAAAATCCCCAAGCACATTTGCATAGATAACCCTTCCACCTCTCCACCGATTCCCCATGAGGTCAAGAGGAATGATCTGGATTTATTATTCATAAGCATCTCATTATTTGGGGCGTCAGATCAAAAGGCAGAGTAACATTAGCACAGTGTCTCTTTCTCTCTCTCTCTGGGAAAAGCCTCCAGCTACTCAAGCGGAGAACAACAGCGGAGATGGATTTACAATTCAACCTCATTGCAATGAACGGCACTCCAGGCATTTAACTTGCTTTCCCGCTCAGAGAACATTTTTGCATGTAATGACATGCAATTTTTGGTAAAAACATTAGAAAAATGATAAAATGTGGATATCCTGTGCTACGAGTGTTTGAAAAGCTCATAAGATCCTTCAGTGAAATATCACGATCATAGGATGATAGTTATTTTAAAAAGAGCTTTTCATGAAAGCGCGATTAACACGACGTGTTATTTTTAACACGCGAACATTTCTAATTTAATACGACTAATTCTACTCAAATCAAGAGTGACTGCAAAGACATTTAAAATGTTTGAGATTTCTGTTTTAAAATAAGTTTCTGTTCATCGAAGAACCTGAAACAAATGCATCAAAGTTTCCACTAAAAATATAAAGCAAGCAACACGACTGTTTTAAACACTGATAGCAAGAAGAAATGTTTCTTGCAACAGCAAAATCAATATATTAGGACTTCTGAAGGATCATGTGACACCAAAGATTACAGTAATGCAGAAAACCCAAAAACTGTTATTTTAAAGTTTAATATATTTCACAATAGACACAACTTACTGAATCCCAAACTTTTTTAAACCAAAAATAGAATGAATGAACCGAATGAGCCCAAATTCCACGATGGTTTCAGAGACCATCTCGAGATCAGGATTGGGCCGATGAAGCGCCCTGAAGGGTAACTGTTCATGTCAGCTGGTCTCATCTAGCGGACAGTGAATCATTCGTGTGTCTTTGCTCCCGGCACGATGTGTCCAGTCTGCCCAGCGCATGAATGTCTTAGCGATGGCATGAAGCCTAGCTCGCACCAGAGCGCTAAAAGCACCCATTTACAGATCAGTCCAGGTGCGTGGAGAGCTGGAGAGTCAGGCTCGCTCTCGCCACAACCTCAGCCAACATGCTTCAGGAAGCAAAAACAATTACACCTAAATGACCATCAGCTGGCGGTTCAGCAGAACTCATCATGACATGAGGCTTTCCTCAGATGATAATATGTCATCTGTATTAATAAACAAAACATCATTCTTTTACAAAGGAAGGGAGTGCTTGAGGCTCTTCAGCCAATCAGGTGTGAGGAGGCTCATCCAGGTCACTTATTCCATCTTAGGGGAGAGACAGATATATATATATATATATATATATATATATATATATATATATATAGTATATTATGACAGCATTTTCATTGTAACACGGTTCTTTTCACTAATTCCAATTTGACTTTTAGTCCTTTACATGTTACGCATGAATCAGCTGCGTTTAGAAATCTAACAGACTTTAATACAAAAGAGCTTAATTATTCATGAAGCGGCTTGTTAATTAGTCTTTATCACGGCTAGAGCAGATGGCATTTCTAACAGAGCAAAACTCATTAGCGGAAACATGAAAACCTTACACTGAAGCTGACCTGTAGGCAGCTCTTACAAATCATGCTTTAACTTACCACAAACACGCTTCAAATTGGTCTGTATTTTTATCTCATCAAAACACATAATTATGAAAAATAAAGACATTCTGTGCAACACTTGTCATCAGTGTGTAGCAGGTAAGACTCGTGTGCTGTAATTATGGGATGTTGTTGCTTACACAGTAAGACATGGCAGAGTGGGATGATCTCTCAGCCATTTAGAGAGGGGGATTGGTGGCTCCGCCCCTGGAGTGCAGGACATATGGAGGTCAGGGGAGTGGGAGGGGGCCTTCTGCAGCCAATAGAGACACTGGTTCAAAAAAAGTAACAATAGGAAGATGTGAAGATGTCTCTATTTCTTTATTAGAGAGCTATATTTGCTCTCTAAGTGTTAATCTATATGTGTTAAAGGATAATTCACTCAAAAGTGAAAATCACCCCATGATTTACTCACCCTCAAACTATCCTAGGTGTATATGTCTTTCTTCTTTCAGACAAATATAATCTGAGTCATACAAAGAGTTTTAAAGCTCTTTCAAGCTTTATATTGGACGTGAAAGGGGTGCTTAGGGATTTTGTAGTCAATAAAGCGCATCTATCCATCATAAAAAAGCGCTCCACACCGCTCCGGGAGATTAATAAAGGCCTTCTGGAGTAAAGGATGCATTCGTGTACGAAAAATATCAATTTTTCTATAACTTTATAAGCAGTATGGATTTGTAAAGAAAAAGATTGCAGGACATTTTTTCGACTGTATTCTTCTGAATGAAGGGGAAGTCATATATACCTAGGATGACTTGAGCGAGCAAATTGTTTTCACCTGATTTATTGGGCACCAAATTAAATAACTGAAAAATAAATTAAATTATTTAAAAGCGTAACCACACCCACTTTCAGGACAAACGGCGTGGAATGGGATACACGCCAAGCTTAATACTTAGAGTTAGGGGTTTGAACAAAGCAAGCGCCGCTAATTAAGCTAAACCAAGGTTTCTTTGTACAAAGAATAACAAGGAGACCTTGGCTAATAAAAGCGCGATCCATGCAATCGTAGCGGTTCCTTAGCAACAGGTAATTTCACAATAGACGCAGCTGTAGTTTAAATGGCTATTCACAGCAGGAGCGAACGCGACTCCTCAAAGTCAATCTTGCCTGCAACCTTGGAGGCGTTTCACATTGTTCACAGCACTGGGCTGACGGCCGCCGCTTTCAGCCGAAATAAAAGACGAGAAGAAGTCAAGATAATGAAACCGCATCTCCTGTCTGCCTGAGATTCTGTGGTTTTTCGGGGTTTTTTTTCAGGCCTGCCTCGATTTTCATCTTCTTACGAGAAATAAGCTTCTTAAACGTAGGCAGTGTGCAGTGTGACGCTGTTCAGAATCAACAAGAGCTCCATTCAGAGCTGCTCACCTTCGCAGCTGAAAAATGCAATGGAATCACGCCGAGACGCATTAATCAGGTGGAGTAATTCTGAAACGTCATCGCTTTTGGGTCACAAATGGCTTATTGGTCATGTGACCACCGAGCGGGCCCGTTGCTTTGTATGAAGTTCAGTTGAGATCAGTTTTTTTAGAGCCAGTAATGATAAGTTAGGCTGCTTTAAATAAAAGAAACTGAAGGCAAAAACCTTAAAAGATACACATAAGCCAGATGGTTGACTACAGACTGTTGAATTATTGAAAAATGTATGCACTACTTTACATTTAAATCCTTTTAATTATACATTTTCAATGGTCCACTGTCAATTTTTGCTTTTTAATATTACCATTGGGATATTTATATTAATCCTCCGTGTTACAATATATTTTGTAGATGGCTGATAATATTTGACACACCATTAAACCGAATAAAGTTTGAAATGGCATCAAAACAAATGACTCAAATTGTTGTTTTAGAAAACAGGGTGGACTGGGGTTGTGTTATCGTATCGTTGTTTTTTGTTAAAATTTGTTATTAAATCGTATTTATATATTTATATTTTAATTTTATTTTAATATTATATAATTTTTTATAATATATATATATATACTATATATATATATATATATATATATATATATATATATATATATATATATATAGTAAATGTAATTTTAAGTTTAGGTTAGGTTTCATCGTCAAACTATAAAACCTAAAACCGTATTTTTATAGTAAAAATACAGTATTTTTATAGTAAAAATTTCACAAAAACTTCACAGTTTACTTCACAATTTACTTTATAGACAAATAAGCCTTGTGCCAACTAGCCCCTGGCTCCTTTATTTACTTCTTAATCTAAAAATTCATATTTCTATTAACAGAAACATCTACAAACACATCTCAAAAAAATGGCTTAAAAATGAAATGACCATCAAGAACTGAAAAACAATGGGAAATGAAACACTGATATATATGACTGGAGATGCTGCCAGTATACTTATTGATATGGAGCGCGGGTCTCTTCAGAGGCTCAATGCAACCCAACATTGACTCAAGCTATCCACGCTCCCTCATCTCCAGAGACGGCAGACTAGTCAATAATTCAGAAGCACAGGCAGAAATGATATAAGCATGAACGGACAGCTGGAAAACAAAGAGAAGCGAGGAGAAAAGTCGGCGAAAAGGGGTCATTTTGAGGTAAATGAGCAATATATACAGTACACAATAAAAGCATCAGCATAAAGCGGTTAGTTACGTATTAGTGAAATCTATTGCAAGATGGATAACAAACAATATTAATAACACCAACATCGCTTATATAAAACGCGATGATGAATAACCGTGTCGGATGATAAACATTCGGCCTCTGAACAATATCCTGCTGCAGAAATCATCATTAATGCAGCTGCTGACGGCAGTAGTTTCACACAGCAGACATGATTCAGTCCATTATCACTTATCAATGAAAGGCTGTGAGGCCGGCCGGCTGACTTCATTTACTGTTTAATTATTCCCACGCTGTTATTAATCTGCAGGTCGTTTTTGTTAAATCCTAATCGTTCCTTCGTGTTGCGTTATGTAGCGATGAAATCTGGCGCGTCACAGCTGCTCTTGGACCGTGGGTTTATTGTAATGAGTCGGTGGGCGTATCGTCATAAAACATGTCAAGCACTTGTAAACATAATGTGAACATATGCATTCATCATATCCTCCAAAAAGTAAGTAATCATATTTCTGTATGAAGAAAAAGCAGCTTACATTTATTTATTTTTTTTACTTTTTTTAGTTTTACTGATTAAAGAAGATTTTCTCCATAACTATTAGTATGACAATGAATATTCTCCTTCTTATTAATAATAATAAAAACAACAATATATAATCACATCATTGCTCACTTTAATAAATGATCAATATTAATTTTGTTATAATATTTTTTTATTTACTAAAAGGAATACATATTAGGCAGTGATATATCTCATTACATAATTTAATCATACATATTTATTATTACAATTTGCATAAATTCCCCAAAATGATCAATATGACACTCAATAATAATAATAATAATTTTAAAAGGTCGCATCAGTGACTAAATTATACTACATTAATGAGAAACTACAATTTTACATTCTAATTTACTAATATTACCAAATATTAGGAAGAGTTATACTTGTGTGTTCCAAAAGTCAAATTTTCATAATTTGCATAAATTAGGCATTTCAATGTTTTAATATTTTTATTTTTATTCTTTTATTTTCTATTAACCCATTATTATTCATTATTCAATATACAATCAGCATCGTTAGACAAAAATAAAGTGACATATTTTTAATATAAAGTGATACGTGTAACATTATATACAATTGATTAGTTTTTCATTATAAACATTAATATTACATAATTATATCAAAGCCCAATTTATTATATAAATGATTTATTAATGTCCTACAGTAATGTTTCACGTAATATGTAAACGCCCAACCAGAATGAAGGGAAACCAAGAGATCAAGAAGTTTATTGTGTTGGCTTTTTAGAGTTATTGTTACTTTAATAATACTTATAATAATATTACTTTAATTGTTACTATAGTAATACCATAGTTTCAGACTCTACCATGATGAAAATACCACAGTATCCTCAAAAGCCACATAAAGATCTATTAATGTACTATAGTCTTACCATCTGATCAATCACTGACTATGATATGACCAATCATTTTTTGTAAGGTCGCCACTATTGCCTTCAAAACAAGAAAATAAAAGCAAACAGAAAGATTCTAGATACCAACGTACAGTCTGCAGTCATATAAAGTGCTTCGTAACGCTGATATTTAGGTGTTTGTTGCCAGATTTGCTGCCGTTACTGAGCTCCTGCGTGTACAGAAGCACCAAAGCAAACCCTGAAACAAGAAAGAATCGAGATGCTGAGGCCTTTGGTTAGTTGTTGATAAAAGCAGAACAAAGCCTGATCACGCTGAACACACTCGACAGCGCCGCAAGGCTTGAAAACTTGCGCAAACAGCCGAAGGGTCGGAACCCAGAACTGCCTCTCGTCTCAGAGGAAAGGAGTCGCCCAGCAGGATTTAAAAGCCTCGTCTTTATCGGGCTCCTCTCGGCGCTCCGGCTTTGAAATGCAACGACGCTCGTTTGTAAATCTCTCTGTGAACGACTGGAAGAATTTCAAATGCCACAAAATGCCATTGAGAAGATATCTTGTAGGGAGGGTTTTGGATTTGCGCATAAAGCTTTCAAAAGAGATCATTAAAAATCAGACTAGAGAATGTTTCAGGAAGATTAGAGCGAGTGTTAAACTGAACGCTGGAACGGACTGCACCTTAAAACACTAGTTCACCCCCAAACTTAAAACTGGCTAAATCATTCCTCACCATCAGGCTATCTAAGACGTAGATGAGCTGTTTTGGCCTGTTTTTATTTGTCTACTGCACCTGATCTGTGCATAATCTCTCCTGATTCAGATGAAAACGACATTTTTTTTAATAGCATAATAGCATTATTATTGATTATAGAGTCATATTTTACATGAAAGCAAAAGTTAACGCACCTGTTGCCTTATAGGGTTATGATCGCTTAATAATTTGGTTTTGGGAGTCCCCAATAACAGGTCGACACGCATTCAAGGTCAAAAAAACACGTGTTTTCTTATAACA
>NC_056723.1:16425832-16455832 GCF_018831695.1 Puntigrus tetrazona
AAACGTAAAATCCTTCTTCGCTTTCGAAGCAGTTAAATGCATATTCTACGAAAACCAGTGTTTTTGGGCCTTCGAATGCACGTTATCGGGGACTCCCAAAACCCAGACGTGAACCTTTCATAACCCACAGTAGTAGCATTTTAATACACTTTCTTATTTCGTAAACTAAATACTGCCTAATTATGACTGTAGAGGTTTTTAGACCCGTAACGCGGTCTCTTTGGATCTGTTCGGTCTGTTTGGACACCGACGCTGACAAATCATGACGGTTTGCCCTTAGTTCATTTACAAGTCTCTCCGCCAGCCGTCCGTGGCATCAGTGTTTCTCTTTGTTTTCTCTGAGAGGGGCGTGATGGTCATTGATCTCCGCGGGGGTCCGAGAGGACGGCGGGATCCTGTCTCAGATGAAACGCATCGGGCTGTCGGCTCATTTGTATCACGGTGACGCCCACAAACATCTCGCTGACCGGTCTCCTGGCTTCAAAGCACTGGTGTCACGTCTGAAAACAGCTTCGTGGTCAGCTGGAGATGAAGCGTAAGATGCGCTGAGCGATGTTCAGTCGCCAAAGACATCCTATGTGCGTGCTTCTAGTTTCCTTAAACCACATGTGACCCCTTTAAAGCACAAAAGTAGCAAAGGTATATTTGTAGGGATAGTCAAAAATACATTGTATTACGAGAATAGAATTACATAGAGTTAGGATGTTAAATTAAGTTCGAGTTGCATGAAAATATTTTATGCAATAATACGATCAGTAATATGTATTGCTAAGTGCTTCATTTGGACAACTTCAAAATGTGATATTTTATATATTTAGACAAAACGTTCAAAAACTCAGGTTTTGTTTTTTTTGCAGACTAAAATTATATGCTACTTAAGTTTAAGTACAATTGATCAAGAAAAAAGGGCCTCATGCTCACCGATGCTGCTGCTGTATCGAAAATACAGATACAAATACACTTTGTAATATTGTAAAATGTAATTGCAATTGAAAATATTTTTTCCTGCGATGCAAAACTTAATTTCCGGTCTTCAGTGTCACATGATCTTACGGAAATCATGCTAATATGCTGATTCGCATCTCAAATATGATCAATTATTTATTAATGCTCAATTATTATTATTATATCAGTTATTACTTAACCTAAACAAATAAAAAGCCATCACAGGGCTAAATTATATTTTAAAATATATATACAAAAATAGATTTTTCTTTAAAATTGTATTAATATATACATTTTTCTGTTTGAAAATTATATATATATGTAAAACTTAATTATGTTACATTTTGGCTGATAGTGTAACATCACAAAATATTATCTAAATAAAAAAAATTACTTTTCATCAAAAGATAATGATTAAACTGTTGTAGTGTGGAATAGGGAAGCGTAAACATTTTTCAGAATTTCTTCTTTTGTGTTTCTGAGAAAAAAAACGCTCGCATTAGAAACAAATACGAGTCATTTTTTGGGGTGAATGAAGTTTATGATGCCAAACTTTATCTCCAGTCAATGTGAAGTCCGTGGGAAATTCACCAGATCAGTATTATTTACCCAGACCTTTGTGTTTTAAATCAATTGTCCCTGCCGTCTAACCTTTGCCTGAAGTCTGTCTGAAGACGATAAACCCCTTCCGCAAGGAAAGACTTGCACAACGCTAGCTTTCTGAACTACACAGAATTACAGCTTTATGGCCGATGTCGTAATCCCGCGCAGATAAGACTCACTCGGCCTTATATCTCTGTGAAACGGAGTCTTCTTCGAACACAGACAAAGAGCTCCCAGCAAACCGAAGCCAAGATTTAATTCTGACCGTCCCAGATGGCCAAAACAGAGTCCACAATATTGAGCCAAATCAATCATATAGCAGTCATATGTTCGGTCTGTATTGCCCGCGGCGTAAATGAAATTTTCAAAAACTAAATACTGAGAATATTTCCTTCACCTAAAGCCTCGCCGGCCCTGCAATACAGTGCACTAAATACTAAACCACATGAAAATAAATGCAGTGCACATCTTAATTCTGCCATGATTTCTTCACCTTAAAGCTATTCAAAACCTGAATGACTGATGTTTTTCACGTGAGCCCCCGGAGCCACACGAGGAGGCACTTTTTTTTTTTTTATTGATGCGCTTTATGTGGACTTTTTTGGACTATTAAAAAAAACATTCACTGCCATTTTAAAGCTTGGACACTTTTTCTGATTGTAATTGTTTGAAAGAAGAAAGTCGTGGACACCTAAGAGGGCTTGGTGTCAATTACTGCTGTTAAATTATTTTCCCTTAAAATCCATGAAAACTGTTGGTAAAGCTCATTTAAGATGGTTATAAATGCAGGTATCTTTTAGCAGAGAAAAGCAGCCTCTCTTTGTTAACCTTTGGCTAATAGTGTAACATTACAACGTATTAACTGAATTAAAAACATTTTTATCAAAGGACAAAAACATTTTTTTGTCATCCACAATTTTATTTCTGTGACTTTCTATTTGTAATTTATTCCTGCAATGCAAAGCTGATTTGTTTTTAGTCTTCACTGACGCATGATCCTTAAGAAATCATTGTAATATTCTACTAAATTATTGTCAATTATTATTGCTGAATTATTAATTATTATAAATTGTGAAGCAGTTGCCACTTAATATCACCGCTATATTACCATAGTTTACCTAAACAAACAATAAAAAGCTTTGCCATCACAGAAATAAATAATATTTTTTAAAAATGTACAAAAATATATATATATATATATATATATATATATATATATATATATATATATATATATATATATATATATACACACACACACACACACACACACACACACATATATATATATATATATATATACATATATTTTTTATACATTTAAATGTTTGTTTTGTTTTTTTAATCAAATAAATACAGTTTAAATTTGTTCCATTTTTTTATCATAATTATTTCTTACCTTAATTAAATTTTGGCTGCTAGTCTAATATCGCAAAATATTAACTAAATAAAAATGTTTTCATGAAAAAACAAGAACCATGACTAAACCATATACCTTTGCAGTAAGGAGAAGGAAGCGTGAACATTTTTAAAAAGCACTTTTTTTGTGATCCACAAAAAGAAATAACATAAAAGGTTAAATAAAATTATTTTGGGGTGAATTAATTTTATGACGACGATTATTTGCTCAGAACTTTATCGTTTAAATCATTTGTCCCTGCTGTCTAACCTTTGTCTGAAGACGATAAGCCAGTGAATACTTTGGGGTGAATTACTGCTTTATTTTTGTAAATACCAAAAAAATGGGTCCAAAAATACACCCCATTGACACTTTTTTTTACACACATTTGCCTCTGAAATCCAAGAAGAACTGTTGAAAAAAGCTGATTTACGATGATTATAAAAGCAGGTATCTTCTGAGCACAATAAAGCAGTCTCTCTTTGTAAAGCTCTGATGCAGACAGAGCAAAACGTAATTAGTGAGCATACTCCAAATACTGCAACCACGCTACAGTGTCCCCGGTGAGCCTCTGAACCATCCCTACAGAAATCAGGTTACCACGGTTTCCATCTTCCTCCCTGCCTCTGCTTGAGAAACACATCTTCATCTCACTCCAACCGCGCACGCACAACTTTACCGATGAAATAGGATCTGGCGAAAACGCCGCGTTATAGATGATTAATGTTTGATTCCCTTTGAGCCCAGTCGGACAGTAATATCATACACATAGCCAATGACGATTAACATAATTAACAAACTAAAAAAAAAAGGATCGGTCAAATTATCGTATCATCTTTTGAGACTTTGAGTCTTTAATCTAAAAAGCAATTATGCTAGACACACTGCGCGGAGCGAATCTTAGCCGGAAAAAAATAATAGTTGAATTTCCCATGTGGAAGAGGCAGGAAAATCAATATTCATAATTGTCCCAATGCGTGCATTGCATAATGTGCCATATTTGCATAAACAAGTGAAGATTTAGTTATTTTTGTGCTAGAGAAACATTGCAACTAATTACACTGATGTATAATGACTGCTATTAGTTTAAAGGTGAGGAGAATGTGAGACTAGCAGAAATCCTGAATGTCAGATTTTCATTTCACAAATTGATTTGCCATTTTCAATATCGTATGCGTTTACTTTCCTCCTGAAAATCACAGAAAGAGAGAAGAACCATATATATATATATATATATATATATATATATATATATATATATATATTTTTTTTTTTTTTTTTTTTTTTTAATGAAATGTGTTTACTAAGTACTACATTATATATATATATATTTTTTTTTCATGAGAACATATTTTGGTGCAGAATTATTTTTAGCATTTTTGTTTTGTTTTCTAGCATTGTTTTTTTCAATTACAATGAACAAATATTTTAAATAACTGTATTGTGTTCTTTATTTTAAAGAAATGCATCTATTAAAATACTTCAAAAATATGATTTAGTAATTTATAAAGTAAATAAAACCATGTACAAATTGTTTTTTGTTTTTTTAGTATGTCTTTTACATTTTTATGTATTTTATTTTATTTTTAGTATGTCTGTATATCAAAAAATTTTTATATTTTTTTCTGTTGGTAATTATTGCAGTTTTAGTTAAGGATAATAACACTGTTATGCATAACTTTTTTTTTTGTTTGTTAGTTTTTTTTAAATGATACAGAGTTTATTTTATCGTACATTGCTCATCATTTTTCCAATGTAATAAATGAGCTAAAATGACTGCAGACTGACCCCTAACCTCTCTCACACACGTTCACAATAAAAGCCGAATCCATCCATCCATCACCAGTTTAAAGCCGAATACGCTAATGGCAAAGCCACACACAATCAGTCCACGGCGCAGCTTTCACACAAAATACTCCCTGGGCTGCCATCAATTTCAGCCATTAATTACAGCACTAATTTGCTGGAGTACATCTTTATAGGTGTATATATATATATCTATATATATATATATATATATATATATATATATATATATATATATATATATATATATATATATATATATATATATATGCAGCTACAGACCTCCACAGAAGCTCCTATAGATCTCATTCTGTTTAGGAAAGATCTTATTAAAATGGCTGCAAGCTGTGTTTGAAGGAGCTTAAAAAGAAGACTACAGGCCAAGGTCGAGACGACCGTGGAAAAACACAGCATGAGACGGACAATCACCTTACAGACCTCCTCAGTGCTTCAAAAAGGGTTACTGAAGATCATCTGCTCTTTTTTGGGAATATATATATGTTACAAGGCTAAATTTGGCTTGTTCAAAACAATATATATAATATATTTGTTTTCAAATATATAAAAATATGGAAAAAGTATTCCACATGACAATCCTCTGATCATTCTTTTAGAACATTTCATTTTACATTTTTATTTTACAGAATATACTTTATTTATTGAAACTGTATATAAACATTTTTAATTTTTATACTTACATGACATGCACCAGTGATATTTTAGTGTTGTTGAGATGCTATTTATGTTTGATAGTTATTATTCTATATTTACGTTGAGGCAGAGGTCAGCCAAGTAACCAGAACACGCCAGAAGTCAGGGATTTAAGTCGAAATTTTATAAATAGAAGTATTTCTATTGATCCACTTCAAAAACGCACGGAGCCCTTTTAGGGACATGGTGGAGGAAAAAATTGGGGTTGGGTTGAAAAAATGTTTTTCAAATCTTTTATGTTTTCTTGCAAACTTTTTAAGTTATATTTGCTTATTTCGTACTTTGAAGAAAAACATAAATATGAGCCTTTACTGTTAAATGCGACTGGGTTTATCATTACTCCCAGTTATGAATTATGCTCTGTTGTTCACGAAAAATCACGATTATGGTTAAATAATAAAAAAGACATCAAATTAGGCTACATTTATTTAAACAAATAGAAATATTTCAACACATCAGACACAATCTCAACTATAGATTTTAATAAAAAAGCAGCCCTTACTGCTTAAATTTGGCTTTTATTTATGTATTTTACTGATTTCCAATTCTGTACTGATCTGTTAATTCTGCTAATTAAAACTAAACTGTATAAAATGAACTATATAAACTAGATAAAAAATTAAAAACTAAAAATTAAAACTAACAAAAACATTAATAAAACTAAAAAACTAAACTGAGAAAATAGAAAAATATATTAAATAAAACAAATAAAAAAAAACTAAACTACAATATCCTTGCTCAGTAGCACAGGTTAGTGTTTTATTGTCTATATAGTTAATATACAGTTTTTGTTCATTTCTATTACAATTAAATTAGCTACCGTTGCGAAGTACCTGAACGATTTCCCATAGAAATAAATCTTCTTACGCAAGATGCACACAGTTCTGTTTATTAACCGCTATAGAGCCAAAAGTTACATTGTTTTAACAAAAAAAAAATGGTTTTAGTTCACTATCGGAAGGCATAAAATAAAAACTAAATAAATAAATGAAATTGAAAAAACCCAAAACAAGTGATGTCTTCGAGACTTGACGTGAAGTGATGCTGTCTCTGTGTTAATTAAATTGGGCTCGTTCCTGTCGGGGTGTCATCATGCTCTGTTTCCTGCCAGCGAGTCTTGGCGCGGCAGACGGCGTGATGTGTCACACGCAGCTCACCAGTGCGTTACAGACGAGGGCCGAGTACGCGGCCAAGAACAAAGAGTAATTAAAGAAAACGTCAATTTCAATGTTCTTCAGCCTCTCCTCGTTAAGGAGCCTTAACCTCACGCTCTGACCACTCGAGTGCACGAGAACAACTCCTCACCGCAGGTTGAAACGCAATTAACTCGCCATTGAAAGCTTGCTAATCAAATCGCAATCTGTGTGAAAAAGCGATACAGTAATATTTATAATATTTTGTATTTAAATGACAAATGAAGGTATGTAGATTACGGTTTAGATATAAGCTATATGAGCTTTGGTGCTCATTTTGGAAAAACAGGTTCGAATCCAGCAAGCGACATATTTAAACCCGAATCGCCGCTCTTGTCATATATCAACAAAAATCAAAAAAGGGCCCAAAAATGCATCGGCAGCACAAGCTGAGTAAAAACCAGCGAGCGAGTCTCTGTGAACGCAGACTGCTGCTGTTTTAATAAGCACTGAGTGATTTGTACATGTCAGGGAGAGTCTAGTCTGCAGATCCTGACCCAGCTCGGGCTTCGTTACGCAGCGGTGCCATAAATCCACGCTCGAGCCCTCCGTAACAATGCTAAATCACAGAACAAATCATCCCCGCTGACTCAAATTGATTTCCCCTCTTTCATGTCTAGAGACCATTTTGAAAATCTAATCAGCCTCGGCTGTCAAGGCAGCTAGATCATGTCTGGAAATGTCTTTATGCACTGCTAACATCACACAATGTTAAGCAAAAAGCAACCGTGTACGGATGTAATATCATATACATCACTGTTAAGACGTTTATGTTAATTAATACGCTCATTGACGCAATTTTCATTCATAGTTTAAAACAATAAGGAACAAACCTACTGCTTTTCAAGAAATGAACCTAATAAAAATATATATATATATATATATATATAATATATATATATATATATATATATATTTATATTAAAAATAAAACATATATATATATATATATATATATATATATATATATATATATAGAAACATTATATTAAAAATTCATATCATATATCATATGTACTTCAAAACATAAAAACTATTTAATTACTAATATTGCAATTCTTCTTGCATACATGTGTCAAGCTTTATATGACATATATATATCATAGGATATTACATATAAATTTTGGCTGTCAACGCAAATTAATTAATTGATAAGGTCTGTCCTCAGCTTCTTGCCAAATTCTTGTAAACAATGCAACATAGTATTTTACATTTGGGATTCTTCGAATAAATATACAATAGGCTCTAAAATACATGAAATACAAAATTATATAGTTTATAATATTGACATCCACCTTCATATAACTTCATAAAGACTGCATCTAAATATAATGTATATCATATTATATTATTATTATTTTTAGTTACATTTCATATACGCATCTACAGTTAACAATTCTCACATTTAATTCTCAGTATATATAAAATAGCATCTAACTTACATACTATTATATTATATCCTATTATATTATATGCTCTAAAAACATAAAATAATAATTATATAAATAAACATAATTATAAAATACTATCTATAATAATTATATATATTTATCGTTATAAAAAGTGATTTTTATTTGCATATATTACATAGATTTAATTAAATATCGAAAAATCCCCACACAAATTGCATTTACATTAAATTGTTATGTAGAATATCTGTCACTTCTTCTTTTTATCTTCCAAAAGAACTAAACTAAAATAAATAAAAGTAAAAATGACGCTGCAGAACGTGTAATGAGATATGTGTAAGCGGTGTTTATCTCGACAGAAGCAGCAGCTGCGTCAAGCTCTGTGTGTTACACTTGTCGACAGTAATAATCAGCTCTGTCTCTCAATTGAACAGGGCCCTGACAGTTTCACCAGGAACACACACCAATCCAATTAAGCCCTAATTGAGTGTTGCAAGGTCCATTGATTACAACTGCCTCCGAGTAATAGAAGAAGCTAGCGTCGAGGCGACCTCAAAAATTAGGAGCGACCCCGGAGGTTTCAGGGAGTCAGAACGTAACGTTGAGGCCGATGAGGGTGAATCTGCTTTGAAGACCCTGATTGCTTTCCTCCGTCAAACTCCGCAAGCATTGTCAGAAAATAGATGTGGTTAAGCTAGATACGGAGGAGGATACTTACACAGGTGTGTAAAAGTGGACTGGGTGTTGGTGTGTCCCCTATTAGAAAGATCGGTTTGACGCTCAAAATGGTCAGGAGTGATCCTGGGTTTTCACCTCGAGAAGAAAGACGAGGAATGTCATTAGAAGCGTGTGATTAAACATCAAGATCTGATCTGGATTATCTGCGTTCACATTGCCCATACAGTCTGAATCTGGATTAACCAGGTCCTTAAAAGGAATGAAAGTAGTTTAATATTATAAAATGCTGTATCATTTTGTATCGTATATTGTATTTATTGAATCCTTGATATGTCGGCAAGATTTTTTAATGTTTCTGAAAGAAAACTCACATCCTTATCAAGGCTGCATTTGAAATATTGTAAAATATTATTATAATTTAAAATAACTAATTTTCTACGTAACGTATTGTAATGTTTTATTTATTCCTGTGATGCAATGCTTAATTTTCAGCATCATTACCCCGGTCTTCAGCGCACACGTGACCCTTCAGAAATCAACAGCGATCTTTTTGATATCGACAATAATAACCATGATACATTAAAAAGGATTCATTCGAAGTCTTTTGTAACACTATGAAACTCTTTGCTGTCCACTTTGATCAAATTAAAGCATGTCCTCACTGAATTAAATGATTACTTTCTAGTCTTATCATCTGTTGCAGGACTTTCTCGACGAGCGTTAGATGGCAAAGAACCGCTCTCCTGTTTTCATGCTTGAGTCTGACACACAGATGGCTTCAACTTTGAGTTGAATGTCACGGTTTTTGTCCTTCTTGCAGAAACCTGTAAAATGTAATGAATACAAACATCAGTGACATGGCCGAAACAAAGGAAAACAGTTTAAGCTCACATGTTCTTTGAGGTGTACTCTTTGTATTAACGTTGGTTTCATGTGCAAAAACGTCATGCGGCGCAACCATCAAGTGAAAGTTAAAAACTGTTTTCTTTGATTATGAGTGCATGTGAGTGTACGCATGTGAGTGTATTGTTGTTGTTTTTCCCCCAAAAAGGTCAAAAATAATTTCATACAAAAAGCAAATATCATACATTTTTGCCCTGATTTACAGAAAACACTCATTAAAATGTAATTCAGTTTAACAATTCTGTCAGCCATACTTACAACAAAAATCAATTTATGGCATATTAAAAATCGAATCGCTTTCACCCGAAATACTAATTAGTTGTAATTTTACATTTTTAAAATGTGCCACTGTCCTAGGTTTTGCCCATTTGTCATCAAGAATGTTTTTCATTCATTCACACAGTAAGATTTTATATGCTCTCTTATTGTTTTATATTTCTTAATTCGTACAAGTCGGAATTTTAAAAGTACTTTGCTCGCATTTAATGTGCTTTATATATACATAAAATCAATTTTTGTAAAATTCCTCATCTTAAAGTCTTTGACCCAATTACATTTTCTGCGAGTTGCACCACATGACATTTTACAACCTTGACTAACCTTGCCTTGTCATTAAATGATCTGTCATGTTTTTTTTTTGTTTTTTTTTGCATGTAGCTGCATGTTGGTTGAACCACATGAAATAAAAGTACTAATACTGATGATTTTCTTTTCAAAATGTGTTTTATTTAAAGAGTTGTTTTTCGCTATTAGCAAAGTTATTCCACCCTGACCTTTTTTTTCTTTATGCAAGAGGAAAAAAAATAAGATGAATCTCAATTCATAAATTCAAAAGATGGAAGCTGTGCATTTAATTCATATGTAAAAATGTCATTTTTTTGTATTTGTGAACAAAAAAAATTCCATAATGTAATTGACCAACTGAAGACTATTGTGGCTCTAAAACTGACCTACCGCTGAATAAAGCAAAGACAAACTTGGGAAGCCACAATTAGGATAAAAATAAACCTCCAAAACACCTCCATCTTCGAGTCTCAGACCCTGGACCCAGAATCTTCAAGTAAATGATTCTCTCATGCCAAAACCAGCTGATACTCACCAACCTAATTAAACCATACATTCACAAAATCCAGCTCCTTGTCTTCAATCCTGATCCCTTCTCACTGCATAATGAGAGAAGATAAAGACAAACAAACGCAGCGAGGAAATTCATGTTAATTAGAATCCAATTAGAGCGCTGCAGCTTGTTTGTCCTGCACATAGAACATACAGAGCATATCTAAGTTTAGTTCTGTTGCTATAGATTATCATAAAGATGTTATTGTCAATGAAAAGCATTATAAAGCTTCATCCTATGGTATACGCCTCATGTTTATGCGTGTGTGCATCGGCGGCTTTAGCCATAAAATACAAATGTTTCCGTTTGGTTTGCAATACGCTTTCCTGCTTTACTGTGTGAACGCAGAGCAAAACATGTATCAATTTCCCTTGATGTTTCGTATCAGTGATCAAAGGCCACTGCGCTGAACTTCAGCCAAGAGGTGTCCTATCTTACAACAGCACTTTCCTTGTGTCTTTTTTCTTCCGAAGTTCGTTACCGAGATATTGTGGCCACTGCACAGAAGGGTCAAAGTCTGCAGAGACGGCGCGCAGTGTGTATGCAAAACCTCATTCAAAACACCAAACATATGATTGCAAAGCTGTAAAGTGAAGAAACCTGGATATACAGGAATTTGCACATTGCAAAGGGTCTCAAGGTGGGACCGAAACTTTGTGAATTTTTATCTTGGGATCAAGGTAAGGAGTCACTCATAATTTAATCATAGTCATAGTTTTGTGCGATTTAGTACTTCGTTTTTTTGTGTGTGAGTAAACTACTGGGAAGTTATAAACTACAAGTAAAACCTTCACAAATAATAAAGAAATAAGTAAATAGTGCATGCTATAAAAATGCACTGTAAATATACACACACTGGCTATTTAGAAGAAAAGCTCTTTCAAATCATAAACGGTTGCATGATGAGATTGGTCTTGTATGGACGCACCGAAGATGCACGGCGGGATGAATCGGTTCAGTTCACGCAACCGTCCGTAAACGTGTTACGTGCAGCGCGCGCACGCGTGTGCGTGTCAGGTGAGCGTTTTTTCGTCTGAGGTCGGGAGATGGTGAGTTATCCAAATAAATGAGTATTTCACGCGTGCCATTGGAAAAAAAAACCCAATTAATAAAATTGCGTGCTTACTAAAAATCCGTTATTGGTGATAACGTGACCTTGCCAACGTTAACCTCCGCACGCACGTGCTGTTAACAGGCGAAAACAAATTAACAACATTTTAGGGTGAAACAAACCACATGTGCCTCGTTGAGAACTAGTTAGTTGAGTTTGATTGTATCTCTCTCTCTCACACACACACACACACACACACCTTAGCAACTGCATAGCAACATGCTAAAAGTCTCTGAGGAAAAACTCGGCGCCGGCTAGTTTAGCGTTGGAAATTGCGTTTCGACAAGGGTCAAGACAATAGATTTATTCTAGTCTTTAATTTATACCACACATATTTTGTACAGAATAGCCTAAGTTACAAATTAAATTTCTGTGTGATTTAACAAGTCAAGTTACTGAAATTCGCTATAGGCCTAAAGTTGGATATCCAACAATATAGTTTATATTTTGCAAGGATATAAACTATAAAGCATTAGGCTGTAGTAACGGCAGTATTGTTTTAGCAAGTAGGCTATATATATATATATATATATATATATATATATATATATATATATATATATATATATAATGCAAATGAACATAAAATAGATATTCAGCCTACTTACTGTTGAAACCATTTTCTTTCTACACCTGTGGTTATTTTTCCAGAACACCATATGAACCTGAGAATAACTGATGTAGCATATAGTTTCCTTTTCCATCACTTTATTTTATATTAATTATTAAAGGCATAATTATGACATCATATGTGTTGAAATGACTTTGGTCGGCACAAGAATTTTTTCTTTCTTCATTTCTATTGTATCCAGTACATGCGATTTAGCACGTTTTATTGGGGGGGGGGAGGCTATTTAATCATTTCAACAAATATATCATTAGTGCTGTCTTGCTGCATTCGAAATCGGTTTTAATACGTAATTTATGTTATGTGCATAATGTCTACATTTGCCATGTTATTGTTATATTGCTTGATCCACCATCATGGAGTAATGATCGTGTTTAGATGCGCCATTTTCAGTTTTCATAATTCGTTACTTATGTGCTCTATCTTTATTAACTCCAGCTGCATCTCTTCTCCACGAAATTCATCGCCAGCTAACGCAACGGCAGTCTCGTCTGTCACCTGGCCTTCTTTATCTTCCACTAAAAGCTTCGCCGTCAATGGCACAGCACCATGGAGACTGTTTTCATGGTAAATGGTGACTGGAGGTCGTCCCCAGAGCCCTTGAGTGATGGTGGCTCCTATGAAGTCATTACAGGCAGCATCCATCTTGGGCCTTGCGCTCAATGGCGTTGCCTCTTTAATCGGTTTCATCCTTGTCAGGAGCCCGCGACACTGACAGGATCCCATTTAGGTTTGACTGTGCCAGAACGAACCTACACCGCTTCAAAGGCCACCCACGTGGGGAACGGTGTAATTGTGTTGGGCTCGTCTGTTACGACAGCACGTATGTGACGCTGTGAATGTAGCTGTAGGAGGGATATTACACGGATCAAGCTTCTACGTGTGTCAGGCTGACTCATTAGGGAAATAAATAGAGTCGTGAGATGGTTCAGGTCTTCAGTGAATGGCGCACTGTATCTTCTTTTTTTCGGGAATGGCTGCATTGGGTTGTTTGAAATAGGAGAGGAAAGATAGGATAGTCAAAGTTCGGAAAAGCCTTATACCTCTCGGGTAGATCCAGGTAGGTTTCATAATCTTAAATTATTTGGAAATTAGATGCGTCGTGTCCACCGTTGACCTTCTCCGAACCAGATATAAGCAAGCTTTCAGGCACACTTCCATGATGTAATCCAAGCTCTTCAAAGCATTCTTTGTTCCGCGCCCTTTGTTTGTAAATCCTGCTTTGTTTTTGTCTCCACGAATGCGGTTCGTGAAGTTTTGCCCTTTCTCAGGTTCTCGACATTGTTATAAATGGATTTTTGGAGCTTTTCTTAACCGTCTTTGACTCTAATCCCAGCATAATGAGGGCAACAATGCAGCCGAAGGTTGCGAAAACTTCCAGGTTCCCTCATACTAAAGAAGGGGCGTGGTTATTTAGGGGGTGTGGCAACACACCTTTTTATTTAAATGTACTCGCTTTCAGGCAATTCAAGATTTCAGGTTAGCACACAGTGGATCCTCTGCAGTGAATGGGTGCCGTCGGAGTGAGACAATAATCCACACCACTCCGGTCCATGAGCCGACGTCTTGTAAAGTGAAATGAAAAAGGCAAGCTGGCCTGCGTTTCGAGTGATTTTTTGTCCACTGTTATGCTGTTGTTGGTTGGTTGGTGTTTGTGCCTTCTTTCAAAGCTTAAATATAGGTTTCAGTGATGAAATCTACAAAAAAGTGACAAACAAGTAGGCTCAGGCATCTTAAAAACACTTTAAACGATAATCGTGATTAATCACTTCCAAAATTAAGGTTTTTGCTTACATGTTGTATGTATGTGTACAGTTTATATGTATATATATATACTTACAAAAACATGCATATATTTAAGAAAAATGTTGTGTGTGTATATATATATATATATATATATATATATATATATATATATATATATATATATATATATATATATATATATATATATTATGGAAACTTATGGAAACTTATTTTTGTGATTAATCATGATTCGTTTATATTTTTACAGCACTAGTACGAATATACATAATTGTTTTCAAAATATGTTTTGAGTATATATACATAAGTATACACAATACACATATGTGAAAAAACAACATTTATTTCAGATGCGATTAATAATTTTAAGACAAAAAAGACTCAGAATATCAGTTTGAAATAATTTTATCTCTGGTAGATAAAATTGTGCAGTCGTAACGAATGGAATGCGCTTTATGAAGCATAACCTGTGCTGCGTCCTTCTTGATTCCTCACACATGCGTCAGTACGTGTGTGTGGTTCATGGAAATAACTTCCTTATACCTCACTCTCCGAGTCAGCCTTGGGAATCTCCACCTGATAACTGGAACATGAATTTCCCTGTTATCACGGTGGAATATGTCAGCATTCGGCCCCCACACACTACCGGTCTGTTTTATAAGTCCAGACTCACAGTAGCAGCCCTTGGAAGTCCACCTAATCCTTCTGAACTACAGGTGGCGGGAGAGAAAACTTCTCTCTGGACTGCTTTCACACCCCCCTTTCTCTCTCTCCTGGTTTTCAGCGAGGTGGTAATCCCCCATCTGAAAAGGAGATCCAAGCTGAAGCAAAGACGTTTTGGGTTGGCATGCTGCAGAAAGGGACCCGTCACATTGCTCCTCACAGCTCTGAGCCGCGGTGTTAACGGTGCACCTGAACAAGAGGAGACTTCAGGGACAAAAACTGAACGATTTTGTGTCTCACAGGAGTGTGGAAGACTGCTGTCTAAGTTATTGGAGCTCATTGAAACTTCTGTTTCATCTGTAGGTTGGCACCATGAGTGCAGAAACTGTGAAAGACGACTACGACTACTCGGACTGGTACGAAAACGCACTGCCCACCAAACCTCCCGTCGAGTAAGTACTCTTGATTTGTGTCTTATGAATGATTCGTTATGGTAAATTGTCAAATGAAATCAAAGCTTTGTTGTGTTTTGAGTGGGGGAAAAAATGTATGAAAAAACCAAAATAAATATATATTTTGTTTCAAAATAATTTAATATGTAAAATGTATCAATTCTATAACATGACAAACAATAATTAACAAATATTAAAAACAATGTAAATGGTTTATATATATATGTATGTGTGTATAACCATAATCATATATAGTTCAGTTTAAATTAAGTTTAAATTGAATTTGATAATTTTATATTTAATGTATATTTAAATCTTTGTTTAAATCTTGTATAATACACACAGATATGTATATTAGATTTATATTCTTTTTAATAACAATTAATAACAAATAAAATTATGAAAATCTTGAATAAAAAAATTTAAATTATGAATATTTGTCATTTTGCATCATTATAACTTGTAAGTTCAATACATTTTACAAATAACAAATATTAAAAATATCACAGACACACATACAAGTAAAAATTCATTGTGTGTATATATATATATATATATATATATATATATATATATATATATATATATATATATATATATATATATATATATATATATATATATATATATTTAGTTTTTGTATTATAATTTAGTTTATTTAAAAAATAAAAAAGTGGTGTTTAAATAATGATAAAAAATGCATTGATGGGTTCCCTGGGTTTAGACATTAACTTCTGTGATTTCAGATAGATAACATGGTTAAGGTCATCAGATATTCATTAGATATTATCTTTATTGCTGCTCATCGTATAGTTTGTTGCCATCTCATAACGCACTATCCAGAACATTTATACGGTTCCAAGTCTACAGGTGTGCAAACATATTTCTGCTGAAAGTGATATACACATCCATCACTGCGATTCACGTAGAGATTTTCTGACTTTGATCTCATCTTCGGCTCTTTTCACATATACAAGAGACTTTTTGGCTGGATTTTAGGTAACAAGACACCAAACTGTGAATCTAGAGTTACTTCAGTAGATCACACGTTAGCCTCCTCCAACCAAACACAATCAGGATCTTTTCATTCACCTCCGAGCTTCTTCTATCATTCATCATCTTCAGCAGTCGTAAGTTCAACCCCAGCATTTCAGTTCAGCGTGAGGGGGGGTCGCGTGCTGACGTTTCTCGTCAGTCACATTACCTACAACAATCGCTTTAAACGAATAATCTGCGCTCGAAAAGGTCGGGTAGAAGTGCGCTTGTTAGTAATGGTCTATTGCTTGGGAACGGAGGGGAGGAAGGGAGCGCATGAAGGCTGAGTAATCGGCCTGGATCTCACCAGCTTATGATAAATACTCTGTGTTTGTGAAATTTTCAGAGTTATCCCACCATGTGACCCAACCGCTGACGAAGGCCTCTTCCACATATGCATTGCTGCAATATCTGTGAGTTCCCTAAAGATGAGACATACTGACTTCTTCATGCTCTGTTGTGTTTTTTAAACGTTTATTAATTTTTTTTGATTTTCATACTGGTGATAGACATACATGCATTGGCTAGGATTAAGCAGACAATATTTTGATATTTTAAGATGTACCCTTCTGTAAAAAAAAATGACCTTTGGATAAACTATTTATCTTGAGTAAATATTTTGTAAAATAAGTCCTTATTTTGGATTAGTAGAATTAATTTTTATTTTATTTTATTTTTAGACGCTGAAAATCCTTTAGCAATATCTATATATATATATAATTTATTTTTTTTTTTTATTAAGTTTTCATTGACTTGGCAACTAGCTGAAATCAAATAACTTTTTGCATATTTCTGCGTTTTTGTTTTGAGGTTGTCTTTTTAAGGAAGTTGTAAATAAACAATTATTTTGTGGTTTTACTGTTAACAGTAATACATTAACCACAGCGATATTTCATAGTTCTGTCGCAGTAATTTATCTTAAACATTTCAAACCGACTCAGATCATTTGTAACTTCCAGACGTCCCACTGAGTTCCTGGCCCTTTGATATTTACACAAAAAGCCATATGCTGATCGACTATGATGGCCAAAGATGACCTCTTCCACATGGGGCCATGACACTTCCTAAAAGTGTTAAAGGTCACTGCAGACCACTGATCCCACGCCTGTGCTCTCTGATAACGCACTTACTCACACCAGAAACACACGCAGCGTCTTTGGAAATGGGCTCTGCCCTTGTTTCATAGGGGTCTGTGGTTTCATTTGAACCGAGAAGCTGTGATGCAGAAGGGGTTAATAAAGGGTCAAAGTCCCAGCTGCGTCGGCCTCTGGTGGGTCTTCAGAGGATGTAAGACTGACAAAACGCCCTCTCTTTATGTCCAAAGCTGGTGGTCATGCTGGTTCTCGCCATCCTGGCCAGACGACAGAAGCTGGGTGACAATCAGCGGGGACTTACAGGTTTACTCAGGTCAGTAAATCACGCTCAAATCAGCGTCAGACCATTTTAGCCACGCGGTGATCATGACCTATCATGTTCATTATTTATAATTATGTTTTCCTCAGCCCGGTAAACTTTTTAGACCACACACAACACAAAGGCCTTGCTGTAGCTGTGTATGGCGTTCTCTTCTGCAAGCTGCTTGGAATGGTCCTCAGTCACCATCCGCTTCCTTTCACTAAAGACGTCACGAACAAAGGTATGTTGACAAGATTTAGTGCTCTGTGAAGACCTGAAATGCATTTATAGTGTGATTATGCCAGTATTTATGTGTAGTTTTTATGTGTAGTTTTATGGTCGAGGGGCCTAGATCAGATACAGAGGTGGGATGCAAGTGTTTTTTGCTAGTTTCAGTCTTATTATTTTCACATCCAGTGGATGTCTAAAGTCAATGAGTTTTTTTTTTTTTTTATTTAAAGAGCACTTCATATAATTACTCATGCATCAACTACTGTTAACAAGCCCAACTTGTGATTTTAATAATGCATTATTAAATGCTGAAGTTAACCGTATCGTTTAGTCTTAGTTCATGTTAACTAATGAACCTTATTTAAAAGCTGTTACTCACACACAGGGACTCACAGCAGATCACAAACATGCCAAATAATAAAAATGATTACGATGTAAAAGATTATTCTTTTTTATGTGCTTTTGAAGCGTTCAGCCTTTGCGCAAGGGAATGGGAGGTGATACTCTGATTGGCTTATTACACACGGACATTTTTTTTTGTCATTTTTTGTAATTACCTGCGGCGTATGCTTCAGACCGTGAGCTTAGGTCGTTAAAATAGCTAAGACTCAGGACTAGCAAACAGAAGGTTGTTGGTTCGAATCCCACGAGAAATGAAGTTGAGTGTGGGCTTAAAATAGTTTAGTCAGGGATGATCATTTATGTTAATGCTACGAAGATACTACTTCTTTCTAGTTCTAGTTTTCTGTCATAATGTAAATCAAAGGCTTCCGGCCACCAAAGAGTTTGGGAACTTCTTCCTCATCGGGTTGGAGGGGTGTCGTGGCTCACCCTTCACCGGCGCTATCAAATGAACACTCGCTCTATTCACCGGATGGCAGCTATCCAAACTAGGCTCAGTTCACACAAGAGGATGAAAAGTAGCACCCTACCTGATCTTTTTTTTCTTCTCTGAACTGCTAGTCCTTCTTATTTGGGTTTTGTAATTGGATTATCGCCTACATTTTTGATTCTCTAGCAAACAGGTTTGTGTTATCTAACCGTTTGCTGCTTTTGACCAATACGTCCGTTATTGTTGATGGCCCTCTTTTACATACAACTTATTAGTGCCCTCTGATTAATCGCATCCAGAATAAATTGTTTAGCACACATACATATATATATATATATACTGTGTAGTTTAACTAGTTTACAACCATTCAGCTTTATCCGCTGGGCTTCATCACTGTTTAAAAGCAAATATAGACCTTTTAGGTTAAGGCCGGTTCTGTCTGAGAGCAGAGAGGTTGTATTATTTTGTTCTGTGCGTCTGTAGAGTTCTGGCTGATCCTGGCTCTGCTGTACTACCCCGCGTTGTACTACCCTCTTCTGGCCTGCGGTACGCTGCATAACAAGGTGGGTTACGTCTTGGGCAGCCTGCTGTCGTGGACGCACTTCGGAGTTCTGGTCTGGCAGAAAGTGGACTGTCCCAAAACACCACAGGTACGATGAGCACACAGATCTGAAACACCACCAAACGTAGTTTACTGCACTTTCCCACTGTGTGCTGAATAAGACTTGCAGGAACTTTTCTGTTGCAGCTTAAGTTCTTTAACCTTATCCCCTCGGCCGTCCGTTTTGTTCTCATTGTCCTTCCGTCTGCTAAACGAACGGTCAAACCTCAAAACAATTCGTTCTGCTTCTCGGGATCTCACCGCGGAGCTTCCCTTCAGTTAATCCCTTTAGTTTCTGTCAGAACCCGAGGAAAAAGTGCCACGTTACACGAGATGCACAATGAAACGAATGATTCTAGTTTAGTTTGATGGTACTGCCTGCTACAAACAAAAACTAAAGAATCCAACTGCAACAACTGGTTCTCACCGAAAGCGTGATATAAGAGCGAGATTGATTTACACTGGAAATGGGTGGGTGATGCAGCCAGACAAAGGATTGCAAACATTTGAGGTTATTTGACATTGATTGGTCTGTTTTTCTCTTTGTCTGCAGATCTATAAGTACTATGTGCTGTTCAGCAGCCTTCCTCAGATCGCTTGTCTGGCTTTCCTTAGTTTCCAGTATCCTCTGCTTCTGTTCAAAGGCTTACAGAACACAGACACCAGCAACGCCTCTGAGGTACGACTGTCCAAAAGATGTTAAAAAGATGAAATAATATATATTAAATGGGTCAAGGATGAAAAAAGGGTTTTAAGCATCAAAACCATAAAGGTTTAATGCAAAACGTTTCATATTCTTTGCCATTATACTTCAAACCATGTGGTTTTAATCATTTGATTTATAACAAAAAATTATTATTAATTTACTTATTGATTTGTTAAGTACTAGTCAATTTTTTTATATATATATATATATAGAATGACGTTATAAACGCTAAAACATTATTTCATGCTTATTTTGACACATAATTTCCCCAAAAGTTATAAAAAGTCTAAAATCTTCTGATATCATAACAAATATAGAGATAATATATAAAAGATTACTACAGAGAAATATAAATTTAAAAAAGTGAAATTGTGGCATAATCTAATATAATTAAAGCATAATTTTGCATTATCAATTTTTTTTTTTACTGCTTCTGTGCTTAATATTTGAAAAACGAGGTTAGCTCAGATCGTGGAATAATCATGTTGTACAGCTCCCTCAAAAATTCATATTTTTATACACGCACACACACACACACACAGTGTGTATATCAGTCCTGTCAAACAATTAATCACATCCAAAATAAAAGTTTTGGTTTATGTGTAAAAATAAAATATATGTTAAAAATATTTATTCATATCATTCTATTATTAGAAATATAAAATAAAAAATAACATTTTCAAAACGTGTGTATTGATTCATGCATAATAAATACACGCAGAACACACACACACACATATATTAAGAAGATTTGTTTGACAGCCACATTAAACCATTATGAACAATTGGCATTTTTCTTTTATCATTCACTCTTATTGATCAGTTTGTACTGAACGTTGTTTTTCCTGCTATGCAACCCCGTTACAACAGACCTGTGACCCATTTTCGGGTCACGACCCGCCAGTTAAGCACCGCTGTGTTAATTCATAATGAAGGGACTTAGCAGCATGGAAAGGCAAGAGGGGAGTTTGTAAACTCGCACCTGCATTCCAGAGCTCTAATCATTGTAAGCAGCTCAGTGGGATTGGGTTATGTTTGACTCACAGGGCATATTACACAAACACAGTGTTGTTTTCTTATAGGAAACGCACAATACCAGTGTTATTCAGCTATAATCGCTATGACGAAAACATTTGGATGAAATAAGAGAGGAGCGATCCCCTCATAACACACGCGAGTAAACAAATCTAGATAAGTTTTTTTTAATTAACAAAACGACAAGCAAACTTTTAGTCACGTCACGCTGCATGATAGACAGTTTCTATTTTCGAGAAATGTCGTTTAAAGATTCATATCAGCATGAACAGAATGAATGCTATTTTTTTTCCTTTCTTGCAGGACCTCAGCAGCAGTTATTACAGAGATTACGTGAAAAAGATTCTCAAGAAGAAAAAGGCCAACAAAATCAGGTGATGCACACTTACGTTATGCACTAACCCAAAGGTCCGAGAATCTAAAAAGAGCAGAAATTATATTAGTAACCCTTAGTAAGAATTTCAGTCAGTGAGCTGATACTTTTCTTAAATATTGTAAACTTCTGAGTTTCACATTACTGTTTATTTCGACTGACTATTTTTAGTCCAAAATAAATGTTTTGTTTATATATAATGTGTATATTCATTGTATATATAAATACAATCCCATGCATGTATATATTTAAGAGAAATTTATGCATATACGTTTCAGTATATTTGTATATAATATAAAATATAAGAATATAAATATACATTTTTACAAATGTTGACTGAATCACTTAATAACCGTAATGTATTAAATATATTTATATTATTATAAAATTATAGTAAATATTATAAAAATGTATTTATTACTTAATGTAAATGATCATGAAACACTTTATGAATAAAAATTTATAAAATTATTTTTTTTTTTACCCAAAAAAATGAAATAACGCTTAAATAATAAAACATTCCAGGCCCTATTTTGTAGCATATTAAAATGCTTGGCATACTGCAATGTGAACTAATCTTCTTAAACCCTTTTGCTAATTGAGTGGAATTTGATTGCAATGAAGGCAAGGAAAGGTGAAGCAACCTCTATTATAGCATCGGTCCACTGCACAATAGCCAGTCAGACGGGATATAGACTATTTCCTTCCTCATTTCCATTGACTGGTGGTAAATCACACCTACTATAAACTGACTTATGCAAAGATTGGTAGATAGCGATCCGCCGCTTGCCCCAGAGTTGGAATCATGAGCTAATGCCATTCAGTCTGTCTGTACTGTACAGATGCTGATCTTATTCATGCAAAAATGCACCGAGCATCTGAAATGTCATTGATTATAGTCCCGTGAGCAATGTGAGGAAAGTATGTCGGTATGATATAGTCTGCATAGGAACGCAGTGCAACGGAGAGAAATATGCATTGATAATGTAGGACGGAATATGGAGTAAGGTGTATATATAGACAGACCTCAGATATCAAGTCATTAGGGTTGCAGCTTCCAATCCCATTAAAAGTCGCTTTGTAAAAGGCAACTGAACCTATAAGAAACCATCTATTATGTTTAATCGTGCATTCGAAAGAATATGAGGGTTATTATTTTCATGTAATTTCTTATTGTTGTTTTTGACTCTTGCTGTTGCAGTTCCATTGCATCAAAACCCAAACTGTTTGAAAGACTCCGAGATGCTGCCAAGTCTTACATCTACACGCCAGAGGATGGTAAAATAACATTTAAAAATGCATCAAAAATATGTACAGTTGAGCTCAAATGTCTACATCCCCCCTTCAGAATCTGCAAAATGTTAATTGTTTTACCAAAATAAGAGGGATCATATAAAATGCATGTTATTTTACATATAGATGTGACCCTGAAGACTGGACCAATGGTGCTGAAAATGCAGCTTTAACCACAGGAATAAATAGCATTTTAAAATATATTCACATAGAACAGAGTGATTTTAAATGTAATAATACTTTCGCATTTTTACTCTATTTTTGATCAAATAAAAGCAGCCTTGGTGAGCATAAGAGACTTGCCAACCCCAAACTCTTCAAAAGCCTTGATTCTATTAATTTACTGTAATTGAATTTCTTCTCCCTCAGTTTTTAGGTTCCCTCTGAAACTGGCGATCTCTGTGGTTGTGTCATTCATCGCGCTTTATCAGGTAAACGCTCCAACAAGCCAGCCCCGTTATAAGAGTTATTTCAGTCTAAAAGTATTCATTCGCGTGCGTTCGATCGATTTGAAGGCCACCTCTGTTCTTGTGAATGTCTTAGATGGCGCTCTTACTGGTGGCAGGCGTGCTGCCCACTCTACACATCGTCCGCAGAGGAGTCGACGAAAACATCGCCTTCCTGTTGGCCGGCTTCAATATCATCCTGTCAGATGACCGTCAGGAGGTGGTCAGGATTGTAGTCTACTATCTGTGGTGTGTGGAAAGTGAGTCATTCTCATACTTAGGACTTGGATGTGATTTACATTATTACACTCTATATTATAATATCCATAATTCCAGGACTGTCCCGTACAATTCAGGACAATACACTGTATTGGTCAAAATGGGTCAGAAAACTTTAAAGTTCAACTAATTTAATTTAATATAAATTTCAACATTACATTCTAAAAATACACAATATATTCAATGTATATTTTTTTATTATTGTATTTATTATATATTGAAATATATATATTGAATATATTTTTGTGCATGCATTTATTCATTGTTTTGTCTCATTGTAAGTGTTGCAAATGATTAATTGCGATTAATCTCATTCAAAACTGTTTTTGTTTACATAATGTATATGTGTTGCATATATTTATTATGTATGTTTATTATGTGTTATTGCCAAAAGTATCTGCTCACCCATCCAAATAATCCGAATCTGTTGTTCCAATCACTCTCATGGCCACAGGTGTATAAAATCAAGCACCTAGCACTTTTTACAAACATTTGTAAAAGAATGGGTCGCTCTCAGGAGCTCAGTGAATTCCAGCGTGGAGCTGTGATAGGATTCCTACTGTGCAACTAGTCCAGTCGTGAAATTTCCTCGCTGATGGAAGAGTCTGGGTTTGGCGGTTGCCAGGAGAACCGTGCTCGTCTGATTGCATTGTCCCAAGTGTAAAGTTTTGTGGGAGCTGAGCTTGACCCCTTAGTTCCAGTGAAAGAAACTGAATGCTTCAGCATACCAAGAAATTTTGGACAAATCCATGCTCCCGTGGGAACAGTTTGGAGCTGGCCCCTTCCACTTCCAACATGACTGTGCACCAGTGCACAAAGCAAGATCCATAAAGACATGGATGACAGAGTCTGGTGTGGATGAACTTGATTGGCCTGACCTCAACCCCCGATAGAACACCTTTGGGATGAATCAGAGCGGAGACCGAGAGCCAGACCTTCTCGTCCAACATCTGTGTATGACCTCACAAATGTGCTTCTGGAAGAATGGTCAAAAATTCCCATAAACACACTCCTAAACCTGTTGTAGCTGCAAAGTGTGTATCCACATCATATTGAACCCTGTGGATTAGGAATGGGGCGTCGCTTAAGTTCATGTGTGAGCAAAAGGCAGGTGAGCGAATACTTTTGGCAATATAGTGTATATATAGTCATTTCCAAACCTGTAAGACCTGTGTTTCTGTCTATGGAGGGTCAGATATCGCTCCGATTTCATCAAAAAATATCTTACTTTGTGTCCCAAGATGAATGAAGGTCTCACGGGTTTGGATTGACATTTTGGGGTGCACTAACCCTTTAACGGCGATCTCCCGATAAGCGATGTGAGCTTGCATTGATTCAGAAATCACTTTCTCTTGGCTTTGAATACTCCTGTAAATCAGCAGAGGAATAGTGAAGTGGTCAGCACAGCCGCCCGCTGAACTGTGGCTGGACTCGGAAAGTGCTGAGGCGGTGAGAGTGTGTTTGAGGCTCATGTGACTGTGTTTGTTTCAGTTTGCTATCTGTCAGCGGTGACCCTGTCCTGTCTGCTCAATCTGCTCATGCTCATGAGGTCCATGGTCCTGCACAGGTGACACACACACACACACACACACACACATCCAGCTGCTGCAGTACACATACGCAGATGCGTCTTAAATAGTGCTGTCAAACGATAAATCACGACTGATTTATCGTTTTGTTTCCATTATTTTCCCTAAGATTTGCTGACATATATTTCATCTTTTTATTGTTCATCGCTGGCGCGTCTCCTGACTTCACGCACATATGTGAATGCATCACTAATAACTTTATCATAACTGACTAGCTGGAGGTGAAACGGGAAAAATAATTTACTAGGCTAATGAGAACGAGGTAATTACAGTCAGGAATAGCATATTAAAAATAATGACTTTTCAAATGGAGTTTTTAAATGTGATTAATGGCAGTTTGACTCTGCGACCTGCAATTTCATATCAGTTTCTTCTTCATAAAGAGACGCCCTCGTTACCTGTGTGTGTGTGTGTGTGTGTGTGTGTGTGTGTGTGTGTTCACTCAGGTCTAATCTGAAGGGACTGTACAGAGGAGACGTGTTTAGTGTGTATAACTGCCACAGGAGCATGCGCCCGTCCCGGCCCGCTCTGGTCTGCTGGATGGGCTTCACCAGCTCTCAGGCCGCCCTTATCTGTCTCGGTGAGGGCTGCTGCTTGTACTGTAACAGTGTGAGAGACACGATCTAAAGACTACTTCACCTGCTCAGTGTGTGCTGAACAAACTAAATGTGAACTGACAAACTAGTTTTTTTAATTAATGAGCTAATATTTTAATTAAATGTAGCAGAGTACAGTCTTGGATCATTTTAGATTTATTTTTCTTTTGGACATTTCTCTCCATACCACATTTCATTTATTTGAATGAATAAATAAAAGTAAAACGATGCGCTCTGGGTTATTTTTGTAAGGAAATGGATCATTTTTTGTGCTGTTCTTAATAAAGAAGTTTATTTTATTTATTTATTATTTTTATTACTATGTTAAATATATAATTTATAGTTAGAAGACAAAAAATCCATCATAGATGGAGTAAGGTATGTTTTGATAAAACAAACAAACAAAAAAAACATTTAAAATAAAGTGCTTTCAGGCACATTTGAGAAAGTGGATTTTGTGTTGTTTGTAAGTAAATAAATATATTGTATTTATTATATTGTTGTTTCTTTTATTTATTTTGTTCTATTCCTATGAATAATGTTTTATTTTTGTCTAATTAATTTTTTTTTTTTTTACAGGTTGCTTTTTATATTTAAAGAAATACCTTTATGTTATATTTCAATATATTACTTTTTGTTAATTGTTTAATTTAATGATTTTGTTTTCATTTCGTTATGTCATTCACGGTTTTTATAACAATTAAACCATATGAAATAATGTAACATTAATGTTAACTGACGTGGTGTTATGTGCGTGTTCCAGGCATGGTGATCCAGACTCTGGTGTTCTTCATCTGTATTCTGTTCGCTGTCTTCCTCGTCATCATCCCTGTCCTCTATGGCACCAATCTCCTGCTCTTCCACGTTATCGGCAGCATGTGGTGAGTGACTTCAGATGATGAGCGTGGCTTGAGGGTCGTGACCCCGCAAGCCACCGATCTCAGCTAAAGCCTCCTGTCAGTCCTCTCTCTCCTGCTCTCTTCTGAAGGCCCTTCTGGCTGATGCTGTTCCTGGCCGTGCTCCTCCAGCATCTGACCTCCAGGTTTTTGTTCATCAAGAAGGACGCAGGAACGAGAGATCTGAACAACAGGTGCCGTCATACACGATATTACAAAAACACCTGTTCTGCCTCTTACTGACCATGAAAGATTGGCCGACAATAAACACGTTACATACTATTATAATAACTGTTTTTCATAATTACATCTAAGTAACCCTAAACCGTTTAAGTACATGAAGTTAATTCATATTAGTCAGTGCTTATATAATTACATCAGTGTAATGTGATGTATAAAAACTTCCAGAGTTTGGATCATTGTTTTTTCTCTCCACAGAGGAAGTCTGTTTCTTCTCAGCTACATGCTGTTCCTGGTTAATGTCATGGTTGGTGTTATATTGGGCATTTGGAGGATAGTCACCACTGCCCTTTTCAACATAGTCCACTTGGGACGCTTGGATATCAGCCTTCTCAACCGCAACGTCGAGACGTTCGACCCAGGTACCGCTTTACAGGGCAACACTCATTTAATGAGTATATCATCCGTTTTTAATATTCGTTCGTTATGCTTTACAAAATATTTGAGACATTTTCAAATATACAAATATTTGAATTATACAAAATACATTAATATTTTATTCACTTTTTAAATGCATTAGATTGTATTAGATTAAATATTTTATATACATAAATTTTATATTTACACTATAAATTTACTATATATTTATTAGTTTAAATATTTACACGTGTATATAAATATTTTATACGTATATATATATATATATATATATATTATTTTTATATAATATGTGTATATGTATATATATATATATATATGTATATATATATATATATATATATTTGTATATATATATATATATATATATATATGTATATATATATATATATATATATATATGTATATGTGTATGTGTATATATATATATATATGTATGTATATGTATATGTGTATGTATATTTATTTTTACAAATATTGGTATGTATTGTAATTACTACATATATTTTGCATATAACATCTATCATTTGTTCTTTAATATATATACTGTATGTGTGTGTATATATTATATATATATATATATAATTATATTGTAGTTAGTGCTGTCAAATGATTAATTGCAATTAATCGATTCAAAGTAGTTTGTTTACATAATATATGTGCGTTCTGTGTATATTATGTAAATAAAAATACACACACATACAGTATATATTTTGAAATGTGTCTGTTTTTATATTCATATAATTTATATTATATATAATAATTGTACATATATACATGCATGTGTATTTATATATACATAATAAATCTCAGCGGTATCAAACAAGACTCATCCATTTAGATTTAGGCCAGATTTTTAGTTCTAGGAATAGAAATGTAATGTGACTGTGATGTGTGATTCTGGACATCTCGTCTCTGCAGGATACCGCTGCTACGCTCATTACCTGAAGATCGAGGTGAGCCAGTCTCACCCCGTGATGAAGGCCTTCTGTGGGCTGCTGCTGCAAACCTCAGGCCAGGACAGTCTGTCAGCGCAGAGGATGAGAGACGCAGAAGAAGGTCTGAGCTTTCTTTTCTCTGTCGCTTCAGTTCAGGACAACGATACCGCTATATTCAGTTCGCTGGGGAGTCTAGACCCAAGCTCAAAGCTTTTAGCTCGACTGAGGATGCAGTTTAGCGTTTTAAGGCTGTGCTCGTTCAATTTGTCCAGAGAGATTTATCTGTGAGTTCGTGGAAAGCATTTCAGTACATTTTGGGCCAGTTTTCGTCTGTGAAGCCTGCCTGATGAAAATAAAGGTAGACATTTTAAATAGGTGTGTAATTATAAAAATATAACAAAATATTAATTAGTAGTAAAACGTATATTTCTTATCAAAAATCAATATTATTTTAATATATTTATATAATATATTATAGCATATATATATATATATATATATATATATATATATATATATATATATATATATATATAAAATAAAATTATAATAGTTTTTATATGTTGTTAAATTCTTATATGCATTGTTTATTATATTATGTATGGGATAATCTTTTAATTTCTTTTAATTTTATTATTATTATTAAAAACAGCACACAAATAATAATTTTCAATGCTAAACACATTTTTTAATGATAAATAATTTTTATATTATATGTACTAAATGGATCCACAATTATTACCATAATTACAAAATTATAAATAAAACGCATGATAACAACTTTTAAATATATGTTTTGTTATATAACGTAATATTTCGAAATATAGTTACAATATATACTACCGTTCAAAAGTGTGGGGTCAGAAATGTTGTCTTTTTTCTTAAAGAAATGTAAAATTAAATTACATTTTAAAAGAAATTAAATAAATTCTGTTGTTTTTTAACTCTTTATTCATCAAAGACTCCTGAAAAAAAAGCGTCACAGTTTCCGAAACAATATGAAGCAGCACAACAGTTTCAACACTGATAATAAATCAGCATATTAAAATGATTTCTGAAGGATCATGTGACACTGAAGACTGGAGTAAAGCCTGATGAAAATTCTGCGCATTGTGTTACAGAAATAAATTACATTTTAAAGTATATTAAAACAGAAAACCAATATTAGACGTTGCAATAATTTTTCACAATATTAATGTATTTGTCATCAAATGAACACAGCCCTGATGAGCATCAAACACACATTAAAAAAACATTTAAAATTCCTTGAACTGCAGAATATATTATAAAACGACTATATAGGCCTACTGTATGTGTACTACACTATTTTTCATCTACCTCTAACGCATCTCAAAACAGAAAGCAGAGCAAAACGATGTTAGATCATCCGTGTCAAATCCAGCCAAGATTCACATCGATCCCAGTTTGATTTCTCCTGGGCGATTCGTGTCTATATGCACAGACCTGGCCTTGTTTTAGGAATAATTGATTCGTCGTGTTCCTGCAATCATTACATCTGTCGGGAGATACGGGGCCCCGCCGCTGCTCAATCAGACCTGTCAGAGACGTCCATCAGGGCAACATTCACTCTGCTCATCTCTTTTAGGAGCTCAAGTCAGATCCGCCAGCGTCTGATGGCTTTTACAGGATGACAGGCAGCAGATGGTGCATATGCAACGTTAAATAGCCCTGTCTTTTGTTGATTTTACACCTACAGATGCTTGTTGCATTTACAAAAAAAACTGGAGGAATCTG
>NC_056723.1:16460832-16516043 GCF_018831695.1 Puntigrus tetrazona
GCGAAAGACGCCCTGGGGTCGAAGTCCGTCGCTATTTGCTTCTCCATCTGATCTGGGTTTTGCGTCTTCATGATCAACTTGTAGGTCTTGCCTTGGTACTTGTAGAGCAAATGGCAGCAGGTGGCGCCCAGCAGGGGAACGGTGGCCAAAGCTAGCAAAAAAATGCTAACGACCACTATGATTAGCAAAGATGGGATTTTCTTTCTAGTTGTGAAGACCACTTGGACTTGACAGTCCTGGCCCCCATAGGTGAGGCACAGGGTGTAATTAGTGCCTGGCTTGAGGCCCTGGAAGCGATAGGCGTTGACGCCCTCCTCTATCTTGGACCACTGCACCACTGAATGTCCGTTGCCAGTACTGACGCAAAGGTACAACATATCCAGGGGTAACTTTTTGGTGGACGCCTGGAATAGACTAAAAAGCTCTTTATTCACAGTTTGGAGGTCTAGTTGTTGGCTGAGGTGAACGTTCGACTTGGCGTTTGCCATTTGGAAAGGGTTCAACTGAACTTTGGCCTCCGTTTCAGAAACTTCCAAAGCGATGACTCCGAAATCAAATGTGTACTGTTTGAGTTCATCCAAGCTGAGGTTGAAAGCGTGGTTGGAGATGTACTGTGTGCCATCATTTATTCCGCATTTGCCAACAAATGGCAGAGTATCTGTCCCTTCTTTCTCTTGCTCTTTATCCACCTTAATGAGAGAAGTTCCCGTTGGAAGGCTCTTTGTCTTCTCCTCAGATTTGGGCCACATGCTAATAACGCTGTTTTTGGAGCCTTTTGAGCCGAGTTTGTCTTCCGGTAAATGGCTGGATGCTTTCGGGTCCAGCATGGGATTGATGGCGTGCTTTTTGGCGCCCGCCACAACGAGCCTCACCGAGCGCTCTGCTTTCCCCATGTCGTTGACGGCAGAGCATGTGTAGTTTCCGTCTTCTTTCTTGCTAATGCGAGGGATGATCAAGGTGCCATTTTGAAACACAAGGAACCTGCCGTTCGTAGGTGGCCCATTAATCGGAACATCAATTTTCTCAACAACGGCCGGCAAAGGAAATGTGATTAGTTGGTTTCCAGCATATATCTCCCACGTGACCACGGGTTTAGGGGTTCCTTTTGTTTCGCAGTAAAGCGTGACCATATATCCCTCATAGAGTTCAGTTTTTTCGATGTTTGGCTGATTTGTGATGGACACCGACGGGGCCTTGCAGTCCAGTTTGGGCATGCTGATGACCTGAGTGCCTTTGAGGTGGGAAGGAGCCTCGCAGACGATGTTGTTTTGCTCAGGGATTGAGATTGAGGACTTGACGATCCAGTCCCTGAGCCACTCAAGGTTGCAGGAGCAGGTGAAGGGGTTGTGGAAGATTTGAAGGTGAGACATGGTAATCAGCGCATCAAACGTTCCTTGCACAATGGTGGTAAACTTGTTATTGTTGATACGGACCGAACGCAGTTCTTTCAGGTTGGCAAAAGTATCCTTGGGGATACTGACCATCTCATTGTTGTTCATCTTCAACAACTGCAGGGCAGTGAGATTGGTCAAGTCCTCCCATGGAAAATGCACTATTTTGTTGTGGCTAATATCCAGATTTTTCAGATGAATCAATGGAGCGAAGGTGCCCCTATCGATAGTGACGATTTCATTGTGAGCCAACCAAAGAGAGGTCACCTGGGTCACGTTTCTAAAGTTTTTGGATTTCAGCACTTTAATCTTGTTCGCCGAAAGACTCAGGGTGGTCACATTGGACGGCAAGCCCACGGGTACTTCCAGAAGACCTATGTAGGCACAATCAGTTAACTGGTGGTTTGATTTATCAGAGCATTTGCACTGCTCGGGGCAACTGCGCGCGCTGCCAATCACCGCAGTCCCCAAGGCAATGAGCATCAGGTATTTGGTTGCCATTTTCAGCACCTGCCAAGCACACGCCAAGGTGCGGATTAGTACAAATGATTTCTATATTTTTCATGTACAAAGAACAGACAAGTAACATGAAGCTTTGCACACTGAGGGTGATTACAAAAAGCACATTACATTTATTTTGAAAAGTTAACAAATGCTTTTTTCTTGTCTCTTTTTTTAAGCTTTTGTCGACTGATTACGATTAATGAGATGAAAACAACAAACAAAGACGCACATCGCCGCGTTACCCGAACGGCTCGACAACGGAACGCTCGGATCACGTTGCTGTCCAGCGTTCTGAAATCAGCGCTCTTCACTTTTTAATAAAGCGCGTTTGCTTTGTGAACGTCTCAAACTTTCCGAGATTTGCATCGACTGTTTACCAAGTCGGTCGCCTGCTGGAAGTTTTTTTTAACGATAAATGCACTTTTTTTTTTTACCGTTTATTTAGTCGTGTTTCTACCCAGCCCGCTTTCTGAAAAACGCGCACGCTTAATAACAAGTTTAACTTTTTTTTTTTTTTTAACATTGCCTTACCTGTAAGTGATATTCCTAACACTCGCGCGGATTTCAGTCAACACCACACTTTGACGAGATGTGAGAATAACAACACTTAATGCTCAGAGGTCGCTTTATCCCAAGGCATGATGCAGCAAATCTCTGCTGTTTCGGTCAGCAGAAGGCATAAGATGCATTTTAGTGTCCGCGTGAAGCTGAGCTGTTTTCTCCTCGCGCTCGAGTTTGGACAGAATCTGCCGCGCGCTCCCGCCTCCACGGTGGAAGGGGAAGGATCGTGAACGCGCAGCCTCTCCCTTCAATTCCGCATTAAAGCCATAGGGACTCTGCCGTCCAGATGAAGGTTATTCATAATTCAGATACAGTTGATAATTTATATCGCACGACCTATGCCCTCGTTTGTCTTTTCAATGCGAGTGTATCCACACGATAGGCTACTTTTTTCTACCTAACAACTATGCATTTTTAATTATTTATATATAAATATTTTTGTATACATTATACAGGTCAGATTTATTTTTTTTTGATGAGACGTCGCACATCATAAAATAGGCTACTGTATGTTCTAGCAAAAATTGGACAAATTGGTCATAAAATTCTATTCATTCCTGCTTTAATGCCGTAAAAACAGAGGAGAATGACCAAAAAGGAAGTCAAGCTATTCTTTATAGTGACCATCTGTTAAAAATGAGCGAGAAAGCGTATTATTTAGTAGGCTATTATTTAGTAGAATATTGTTACTTTTGATATGGGGTGTAGGTTATTTTGTCTGTCATTACAAATGTCCTTGAAGTGAAATTTGCTGATATGAGCAAACCAGCTTATTAAAAACATATGATCAAAAAACTAGTCAACTGAGCTGAATTAACAATGACAACATGATGGAGCGCGGCAACAGCTAAATTATCTGCTTGTAACCTAATTATGGTGACAGAAATTGCTTGATTTGTTGACTTGTCTTGAAGGAGCCTCGCTCTCGATCAAATAAACACAATGAAAATGTGAATACACTTGACTTTGAAGAACACGGATGTTTTACTGTGCTGCTGTTTGTTCTGGTGAAGGACGAAACCTTTTTATATGCTGCCATCTAGTGGTCTTTTTATGCTCGTGCGTCAGTATTTTTTTTTTTTTTAGATTTTTTAGTAGGTGCATTGTTGGAAATTAAAGGAGAATACCAATACATTTATTTTTATTTACTTATTATTTTTTTTAAGTATTTACCAAAACAGCATATTGACATTTGTATATCATATTAAAATCAGCTAACTAAATGTATTAAATATAAACTCACTCTATTTGTTGTGCTTTTATTAAAAATATATCAGAAAAGCTTTTTCTTATCATGAAAACAGACATTCCTAAAGCATCTGAAAAAGTCTCATCAATCATTAGCTTTCCAATTTCAATTCGTAAATGTAATAAATTCAACTATTTTTGTCGTGGGCTTCGTTGTCGTGATGCATTAAACTATTTATTTATTTATTTGAATGAATCAGCCTTTTGAACGAATCAATTGAACGTATGATTCGGACTTTTAGTTTTTTTAAAATACTATTTCAGATTTGAGTTATATATATATATATATATATATATATATATATATATATATATATATATATATATATAAAATCTTCATATGTGAAGAAAAAATCAATTTGTTGTCATGTTTCCAGCCAAAATATTAAATAATTCTTAAATTAGAGGGATTTTCTAGACAGCAAGTTTACTGACAGAGTTTTCAAGCAAAATCTCTCACTTACTTTTTGACTAACTTTTTCCTACAATGAAGCAATAATTTTGGCTTCTAGATATTTTTTTCCGGAAACAAGACAAAAATTGTAAGTAAGAAAAACTTATTTTACAGTGCAGCAACAAAAACAAAATTGAAAAACAGCAAGGGAAGGACTAAAAAGTCCAGCTATTCTTGTCTGGTGACCATCTGTTAAAAATGAGCATAAATTGTATTATTATTTGGTAAGCTATTGTTTCTTTTAATATGGTGTGTAAGCTATTTTGTCTGTAAATGTCCCTATAGTGAAATTTGCTGATATGATCAAACCAGTGTGCATTAAAAAATAAATAAAAGAAACTGAGCTGCATTAAAACACAATGGAGCTCAGCAAGAGTTTTCTGCTTGTAATTGTGGACATTGCTTGATTTATTGACTTGTCCCTAAGGATCCTCGCTCTTACAATACTAAACACAATGAAAATGAATTGACTTTGAAAGACACAGACCTTGTTTATGTCTGTGGTTTGTGATTGTGACCACCGAGACCTTTTGTACGCTGCCATCTAGTGGTCATTTTATGTTGTTGTCATTTTTGAGGTTGATATTCATTTTAGTAGAGTTACATAATGCATTGTTGGAAATTAACACGAATGAATATAGAGGTAATAAAATTATTCATTTAATTGAAAGTCTTTGCCATAAAACAACATATATGGACATTTGCATTTCATATTAAAATCAGTCTACAGTCAAATGTACTACAGATTCACTCAGAAACTCCATTTGTTGTAATGACTTGTGGATGTAGCTTCGAAATAATTCTACTAAAACACATCAGGTATCTACATAACCTATAGGATCATAAAAACAGGCCATTTCTAAATCATTAACATTCCATTTTAAAATGGCTAATATCATAAATTAATTAACATGAACCTATAACGCTCATATATTCTTTATTCTCACATTTACTGAACTACTAGAACATAGAAGGATACTCTATTTTATTTTATCTCGTTTTTATTTGTAACGGGTCTTTTATACTTGCGGGGAACAGGAAGTGTTTTTGTTGGTCTTTCTCGCTGCTGTTCAATGAATGGCTCTATAGACTAATAAAAAGAATTAGAACGTGTGGCGCGAGCGTTCTTTGAGGCGCTTTATGTCGTCACAGTAGATGTTTGAAAAGAATGTCGAAGATTAAACTTGTGCTGCTTCAGTCTCGCATCGGTATCACATCTGATCTGCTGGTGAGTCCACGATAAACTTATGTTTTTATATTGCTTTATTAAGTTAATTTGTATATGAGTCATCTTAATCCTTAACGGTGTTTCCGCGTGAACTGAATTAGAGCCAAATCACATTTATTAGTGTGAATATCCCTTTATGAAACCCGAAGACGCAACATGCATTAATTACTGCTATTTGCGATTTTAATACACATTTTTATTTCATTTTTCCCTTATTCAAAACTTTGTGGTGCTTCTTACATGGCTGAATAAATTCAAATGTAATCTAGGTTGTGATAAAAATACATCTGCAGTATAAATGAAACACAAATTAGGGCTTAGCTTCTTTCCATTAACATCAAACAGTAAACAGGCAAAACAGTGTTTTGGGGTCATTATTTAAGAAAAATAATTCGAAAAAGGTATTGCAGCATAAAAGCAAACTTCAAAAACATGTTCTAAAAGTATGTTATTACTATAGGTATATGTTGTACAGTACGGGTAAGGTTTGTGGAATAAAGGTACGTGTTGTAGAATACAGTTAGATCCTGTAGAATACAGGTAAGGATTGTTGAATAAAGGTAAGTCCTGTAGAACACAGATAAGGTTTGTTAAATACAGGTAAGTGTTTTAGAGTACAAGTACAGTTTATTGACTAAAGGTAAGTTCTGTAGTGCACAGGTAAGGTTTGTTAAATACAGGTATGTGTTTTTTTTAGAGTGTGAAGTAAGTAAGAGTCAGTTTGTTGACTAAAGGTAAGTGTTTTAGAGTCCTGAAGGTACAGTTTGTTGACTAAAGGTAAGTCCTGCAGAATACAGGTAGGGTTTGTTAAATGAGGGTAAGTTTGTAGAGTGCAATACAGGTAAGTGTTTTAGAGTACAGGTACAGTTTGTTGACTAAAGGTAAAAGGTAAGTCCTGTAGAATACAGGTAAGGATTGTTGACTAAAGGTAAGTGTTTTAGAGTACAGGTACAGTTTGTTGACTAAAGGTAAGTCCTGCACAATAAAGGTAAGTCCTGTAGAATACAGGTAAGTCCTGCAGAATACAGATAGGTTTTGTTGACTTAAGGTAAGTCCTGTAGAATACAGATAGGGTTTGTTAAATGAGGGTAAGTGTTTTAGAGTGCAGGTACAGTTTATTGACTAAAGGTAAGTGTTTTAGAGTACAGGTACAGTTTGTTGACTAAAGGTAAGTCCTGCAGAATACAGGTAGGTTTTGTTAAATGAGGGAAAGTGTTTTAGAGTGCAGGTACAGTTTGTTGACTAAAGGTAAGTCCTGCACAATAAAGGTAAGTCCTGTAGAATACAGGTAAGTCCTGAAGAATACAGGTAGGTTTTGTTGACTTAAGGTAAGTCCTGTAGAATACAGATAGGGTTTGTTAAATGAGGGTAAGTGTTTTAGAGTGCAGGTACAGTTTATTGACTAAAGGTAAGTGTTTTAGAGTACAGGTACAGTTTGTTGACTAAAGGTAAGTCCTGCAGAATAAAGGTAAGTCCTGTAGAATACAGGTAAGGATTGTTGACTAAAGGTAAGTGTTTTAGAGTACAGGTACAGTTTGTTGACTAAAGGTAAGTCCTGCAGAATACAGGTAGGTTTTGTTAAATGAGGGAAAGTGTTTTAGAGTGCAGGTACAGTTTGTTGACTAAAGGTAAGTCCTGCACAATAAAGGTAAGTCCTGTAGAATACAGGTAAGTCCTGAAGAATACAGGTAGGTTTTGTTGACTTAAGGTAAGTCCTGTAGAATACAGATAGGGTTTGTTAAATGAGGGTAAGTGTTTTAGAGTGCAGGTACAGTTTATTGACTAAAGGTAAGTGTTTTAGAGTACAGGTACAGTTTGTTGACTAAAGGTAAGTCCTGCACAATAAAGGTAAGTCCTGTAGAATACAGGTAAGTCCTGCAGAATACAGATAGGTTTTGTTGACTAAAGGTAAGTCCTGTAGAATACAGATAGGGTTTGTTAAATGAGGGTAAGTGTTTTAGAGCACAGGTACAGTTTGTTGACTAAAGGTAAGTCCTGTAGACTACAGGTAGGTTTTGTTGACTATAGGTAAGTGTTTTAGAGTACAGATTAGGTCTGTTGACTAAAGGTAAATCCTGCAGAATACAGGTAAGTTTTGTTGACTAAAGGTAAGTCCTGTAGAATACAGATAGGGTTTGTTAAATGAAGTTAAGTGTTTTAGAGTGCAGGTACAGTTTATTGACTAAAGGTAAGTGTTTTAGAGTACAAGTAAGGTCTGTTGACTAAAGGTAAGTCCTATAAAGTATAAGTAAGGTTTGTTGGTTAAAGGTAAGTCCTACAGAATGCATGTAAGGTTTCTTAATTAAAGGTAAGTCTTGTAGAATATAAGTATGTCCTGTAGAATACAGGTAAGGTTTGATAATTGTTTTAGGGTACAGGTAAGGTTTGTTAACTAAGGTAAGTCCTGCAGAATACAGGTAAGGTATGTTGAATGAAGGTAACTGTTTTAGAGTATAGGTACAGTTTGTTGACTAAAGGTAAGTTCTCCAGAATATAGGTAAGGTTTGTTGACTAAAAGAAAAGTGTTTTAGAGTACAAATTAAGTCTGTTGACTGAAGCTAAGTCTGGCAGAATAAAGGTAAGGTTTGTTGAATAAAGGAAAGTCCTGCAGAATACAGGTAAGGTTTGTTGAATAAAGGAAAGTCCTGCAGAATACATTTAATGTTTGTTGAATAAAAGTAAGTGTTTTAGAGTGCAGGAAAGGTTTGTTGACTAAAGGTCAGTCCTGTAGAATACAGGTAAGGTTTGTTGAGTAAAGGTAAGTCCAGTAGAATACAGGTAAGGTTTGTTGACTAAATGTAAGTCCTGTAGAGTACAAGTAAAGTTTGTTGAATAAAGGTAAGTCCTGCAGAATAAAGATAAGTCTTGTAGAATACAGATAAGGTTTCTTGACTAAAGGTAAGTCCTGTACAATACAGGTAAGGTTTGCTAAACACAGGTAAGCATTTTAAAGTACAGATTAGGTCTGTTGATTAAAGGTAAGTGTTGTACAGTACAGGTAAGGTTTGTTGAATGAAGGTATGTCCTGTAAAATATGGGTAAGGTTTGTTGACTAAAGGTAAGTCCAGAAGGATCCCTCGCCTCACCATTTCGCCTCCAAGTCCCGGACTTCACCTCGGCTCGTAGACCCGTCAGCTCCTCCTAGGCTCCTAGCTCCCTCCTCTCCACTGTGGTCCGTCAGTCCACCAGCTCCTCCTTCCCCAGCTCCTCCTTCCCTCCGGCTCCACCTCAGTCCTCTGTCGCTCTGGCTCCGCTGCGTCCTTCCCGCCCCCTGTCTCCGCATCGGTCGTCGAAGCCTGCGGCGTCGCCTTGGTCCTCCAGCGCCTCGGCATCACCCTGGCTCTTCAGCTCTCCGACCTCCGCCTCAGTCTCATCCTCCGCCGGCAGTCGGGCCCATGGAGTCGATGGCCGCTCCTCCTCCATGGCTCCTTCCTCCGTCGGCGCCAGCATGGACCATCATGGCTGGACTCTGGATCTCCTCCTGCTCCGGACTCCTCCTGTCTCCTCCATGGCTCCTCCCTCCGTCTGCACCTCCCTGGACTCCTGTCTGCCTACCCCCTCCGGGGGGTTGTCCTCCACCAGAACCTCCTCCCAAGACCCGGTATTATTGTTTTTGTCTCGTGCCACGTGCTATCTGTGCCCTACCTTCCCGTCGTGTTTAGTGTATAATTGTCTTCAGCTGTGTCTCGTTAGTTAAGTCAGTTATGTTGTATATTTAAGTCCTGTGTTTGTCTTGAGTTTGTCCGATCGTCAATGTCCATTCAATGGCCATTCAATGTCCATTCGAAGTTACTTACTTGGTTTATGTCTTGTCTGCTTGCCTATAAGTATTATTATTTTGCCAGTTTGGAATTAAACCTGTTTAAGTTCATTTTACGTGCCGTGTGCTCAGTCTCTCGAATCTGCGAACGTGACAACTACTTTAATTTATTATTAATTTTATTATTAAGTATGTATTTATTATTATAATATCCATGAGTACAAATCGTAATCGATGTTCTAAGCAATTGTGGAAACAAATTTTTGGACAGGACTCTAACATGACAATGCCTCTGTGTATAAGGCAAGTTTATATAAGAAATGATTGATTGAGTCAGTGTGGAGTCTAAAACGAATGTTACCAGTGTAAGACAAGTCTGATGCAACCTTAACTTAATGAAGTAAATAGAGCATAATCTAACGTAATGTCAAATAACGCTGCTTCTGGTTATTTTAATGACCACAAGAACAATGTCAGAGCTGTAGCCCAAGACTGATGATACACAGGGCAATTGAGAATAGGTAACAGATCTTTATCTGGATCATTTAGATCAGTCGTGGGCTCCGTGTATCATCAGTCTGCGAGCCTCATTGATTCAGGACAGGTCCAGCTCCAGTCTATAGCCATGATCCCGGTCCATATCAGTATCATTTTTCAGCAATAAAACCAACAACTTAAAATAAACAATGTAAAAATACACAAGTTTTCAGTTATTTGTTATTTGCGTATTTTAAGATTTCCTCAGATTGATTGATTTCCTTGATTTGAGAAATTCACAAAATAACAATGTCAGTCACACACTGGAGTTTATTCTGATTGAACTTGCAGGGTATTTACAAGTTGGTCAAAGTATCTGTAAACAAAAACGTTTTTAAAAATCACATTTCTATTATTTTATTTTTTAACAATGAGGTCAATGTAATTGCAGTCTCATAGTTATGTTGGGCATGATCTCCTGAAGCAGTTCTTTCACAGCCTTCTCCAGATCCACCAGTTCATTGGCCTTGTCCTCCAGCAGCTTCTGATTTTCATCATAGTTCTTCTCAAGATCTGAAAAAGCGAGAACATTTAAAAAGTCAATGTTTTGTGATGGTTCTCTTCTTAATACTTTAATCAGAGATGCGTTATTGACATACTTTTTAGCAGCTGGAGTTTGTCACTGGCCTGTAGCAGCAGAGTTTTGGCTTCCTGTTGGAGTTTCTCTGCTCTTTTCTTGGCCTCTGCCACTCCTTCTGCTTTCTGTGTGATTAGCTCCTCAACACTACTGTACTTGTCCTTCAGCTCAGAATCCAGATCCTGCATAAACAGTCATGTATAGTATAGGTTACAAACCCACAACACTTCATAGCAGATGACGTATCATATCCAGGTGATTCATGCACCTTTTTGAGCTGCTTGATGCTGTCCGTCTCTTTCTCTGTGCTGTTGGAGGTGTTGAGTGCCTTTTCTTTCAGCAAAGCTACATCGCTTTCCAACTTCAGCAGCCGAAGGTTTTAGCTCCGAGTCTGCGCTCAGCCTGCTGCAAGGCCTCCTTCACCATCTCAGCGGTGTCTTTCACATCTGTCGCCTCCTTTCTGTGAAAACCAGACAATATACAAACATTTACATTCATTTCCAGTTATTATTGTCATTTGACTGCACAGGTACTACATTTTACTTCACTGACACTCTATTCTTCAGTTTGATACTCATTCTGTATTGTTAAAAGCGCTATATAAATACAGGTAACATGTTGTTCAATGAACTGGTCAGTAAGCTACCACATTATAAAATAGTTTTGCTTTGTACTAAATGTTTTTGCTTTTGACAATTATTTATAGGACAAAGAAGTCTACTACACCTTAATCAAAAACGCTATAAAAACATGATTTCTATTTTCCTCTGATACTTTTTGTCAATTTTCACATTTTAATGATTTAGAAAACAATATTTCATGCCTATTTTTGTTTATAAATACCTGAAGGCAAATACATGTCTATAAATATCTGTACTTTCCACAGCTGCAGATTCTCTCTCTCTCTTTCTGTCCTTCTTTTATTCCTTTCTTTACTCTTTCTTTTTTCAGGGAAGCTGACAGAATTAAACTGACCGTACATAAAGAGTGAGAGATATATTGTCATATCATTTTCTCCATAAACTCTTGCACAATGACTTCCTCACAACACAGACACATGCATCAAAAACAGAATTGTGATGAACTCCAAAACAATTGCTTGATATTAACACAAAAATATCACAAATCAGAGGAATTTAGTCATTTCTTGAGCTCTGGAATGGGATTCGTGCTGTAAAAGGTTTTAACAAGTGGGTTTAATGAGGGTTTAACAAGTCAGGGATAAGTTTTTCGTGAGGCCAGCATCGTCACATTTATTGATTGAAGTGTTTCAAAAGATACCTTAACACTTCAGGAGTTACACAGTTTACTGCTAAATGAGCAAATAATGTCAGATCATTTCAAACCTGCTGTTTTTTTCTCTTTTTCTCTCAGAAATAAAGGTACAAAAGCTGTCACTGGGGAGGTACCTTTTTAAAAAATACACTTTTGTACCTATTAGGTTGTCACACATGTGGACTCTTTTGTTGTTGTTTTGTCTTCTCCCATGTGTTCAGTGTCACCTACTTTCTATTAACTGTCTAATTGTCTTCAGGTGTGTCTTCTTAATTTAGTCACTTCCTGTGTGTATTTAAGTTCCAGTTTTCTTCTGTTTAATCGTCAGTTCTCGTCTTTAATGCGTGTGGTTTTTATGTCCTGCCTGCTTGCAACTATATTGCCATTTTGTTCGTTTGTAGAGGATTAAAACTGTTTACGTTTATTTTTCTCATTGAGTGCTCCTTCTCGCAAACCACACCGTGACATAGGTTCAAATATATGTACACTTTAAGTACTAATATGTACCTTTAAGCCACCAAAATAGACCCTTTAGGTACAAACATGTCCTTTTTAAAAATCTACCGTCCCAGTGACAGCTTTTGTACCTTTATTTCTAAGAGTGTATTTGCACTAAAAGGTATAATATACAGTATTATCATAATTCATGTGTTCCTGTTTCATCCTAATCCCTAGAAATAGCAGAATGTATCACTTAAAGTGTAACATAACAAACAAATACACACGTTAACCTTCTGTCCATTAAAAGACACACTGAAATCATCTGCAAATGTACAGGCTTTATTCAAATATATTTACACCAATTATATTTCATTATATGACAAAAATTAATTTACAAAAGCACAGACTCCTTTTGAAAACCAACTAAAAATCTATTACATCTAAACATGAATAAATATGAATTATATGTACAATTTAGTGTCTAGTGCCTCGGTCTGTTCCTCTTATTTACACAATGTCCCATTTCTCCCTTTTCTCTACTCTCATTCTGAAAAACACGCTTTAGCTAAAAAACCCCCCAATCTCTATCTGATCTCAGGCTCTGGTTTCTGCTGGTGCTGTGTGTTCAGCTCCTCCAGGATCCACACAGAGCCCCTCACGGACAGAAGGTGACCAGGAAGCAGTTCTCCGCACTTCCTGTGACACTCCTGCTCTCCCTATACAAACAGTCGAAAGCATTGATCTAGACTGATCCCAACGACACAATCCAGCCGTGACTGCTGTGATTCAGAAAGTGTGTGTCACCGGCCTTACACCTGTTCACTTTAACCAGGGGTGGCTCTCAATGTCCTCTAAACTGGGCCGGTCTGATGCCGATGCACTGAGACACCAGCCAATCAGCTGACGGCACTCTGTTACACACAACACAGTCTTCAGCAACACAAAAGCACACGCTTCACCTGGATCTGGACGTGACGTCTGTCTCTTGCCTCTAGACAGCTGTCTAGGGAAGCGCAGTCTTCTTCTGGAGGTGTCCTTCCGTGCTCCTCTGAAGGGGAAACAGCCGCACAGGATGCTGTAGAGCGTCACCCCGACCGACCAAACCGTAGCCGGTCCTGCGTGATAGAGATGCTGCCGAAACCACTCAGGAGGGGCGTATTGAAGAGTGCCTGAGAGACACAACAAGACCACAAACGTCCGATCAAAATCTTCCCTTTGGTGTTCACAAACACATCACTGCAGTGAGATCAAAGCTACCTGCAAAGTGTTGGTAGGCCGAGTCTCGCAGCAGATCTCCACAGCCGAAGTCCATCAGCTTGATGTCGTGGGACTCAGTGGAGATCAGCAGATTCTCCGGTTTGACGTCCCGGTGCAGGACTCCGCGGCTCTTGCAGTGTTTCAGCGCCGTGATCAGCTGCAGCAGGACTTTCTTGGCCAGAGTCTCCTCCAGACATCCGTTCTCCTCGCAGAAACTCTGGAGATCTTGGCAAGGAACGGGACGCTCCAGGATCATGGTGTAGCGTCTGCGATGGTCGAACCACTCCAGCAGCTGCAGGACGTTTGGGCAGGCAGGAGCCGAACTGACCAGGGTCATCAACGCCACCTCCAGCGGCAGCAGACCCTGACCTTCCTGCAGAGACCAAAGATCCGTCACATCCAGAGCTGAATGCAGATTCACAACAGATTCACCTTCAACTCACCACGTTCAGCGTCTCAGGCGCCCTGCTTTTGCAAACGTACTTGATGGCGACCTGTGAACAGATAAACCGCAGTAAATCACGCATTCGCTGATATGGCCATTTCTAAAAGCTGTTTGAATGAAGCAGGGAAGGAAAAGTCTTACTGGCAGTCTGTCGGACCTGCGTATCCCAGCATGCACCGAGCCGAATCCACCTCGCCCAGCAACGGGCCCTTGGCGACGCTTCTAAAAACGCACAAGAAATGTATAAACGGAACATTTTCTATTAATAACTGAGTCATGACATCTTTGATAATCCTGACCTCTGCGGGAGCGTTTGGCTGGTCTTGTGTTGGAGGTAGACGGCCCTTCATCCTCCCGGCCGCCGCTCTGCCGCTTCCTCTTCCTGTGAGGCTGATCTGTGGACACAGAAACAGCCAGGTCAGAAGGCAGAGGTGCGATGTATCCTGGTAGCTCTTGGCTCAGGGGCTGCTCTGGGTCACGATCACCAGAGCCTCGTCTCCCATCCTCCTGAGCAGCCGTCTGAGAGATACCAGCTCTCCTGGATCTGGAGCGGCCCGAGGCTGAAATATTACACACTTACAATACTTCATACTGTTGTATTAACAGGCAATAATCAAAACATATTTAGCACAGTTTATCTGTCACGTGGAACAAGATACACATCACTTAACTTATATATAACGGGTTGCGCAAGCTGTCAAACTATGCACATACCAATAATAAATATCCTAAAATAATCAATTAAAAAACATACCTCGTCTTTCGTCCGAGTGAACCATTGACGACCTCCTCCAAACTCCTCAAGATAAGAAAATAGGGAGAAAAAGAGAAAATTAATCAAAGTAAATTAAAATGAAATACAATAACAATACAAGACACGAGTGCAGAAATAAGTTTAGTTATAGAACAAATAACAGTTTAAAACTCTTCTCCAAGAAAGTCCGCTGATCTCCGTCTGAAATAAAAGTCTTCTTCTCGGGAATCCTCCGATGAGCTTCAGAAAGCAACAAGATCTGATCAGAAAATACTCAAAAGTCTCTTCGTCTCACAACCAACAGATAGCGATGGGTTCGAGTGTTTATATATTCAGCCAGAACTCATAACACGCGTCGCTATAGCAACTAAGACGCGAATCACGCCGGCGCTTACGTCAGTTCCGCATCGCGCGTGCATCTCAGCACGAGTTAAATATTTATGCTATTATTATTTAATTTGCAAGATTTCATACAACAGTTCAATAAACGACGATGATTTTAAATTACTTACATTGACTGCAACACTTTTTCATGATTTTGTTCTGTTTCGTCAAAGAAAAAAGTTTTAAATGAGTTTTGTTTATGCATGACTGTGCGTTTTTAAACGAACGAGTCAATGATTCAGTTAGACACTCATTAAGAATAGACTCCTGAATGAATCAGCCTTTTGAACGAATCAATTGAACGTATGATTCGGACTTTTAGTTTTAATTGTACAATACTATTTCACATTTGAGTTTAGCATATTTTATGATATATATATATATATATATATATATATATATATATATATATATATATATATATATATATATATATATATATATATATATATGCCATCATAAAATATGCTACTGTATGTACCACACTGCAAAAAAATCTTCATATGTGAAGAAAAAATCAATTTGTTGTCATGTTTCCAGCCAAAATATTAAATAATTCTTAAATTAGAGGGATTTTCTAGACAGCAAGTTTACTGACAGAGTTTTCAAGCAAAATCTCTCACTTATTTTTGACTAACTTTTTCCTACAATGAAGCAATAATTTTGGCTTCTAGATATTTTTTCCGGAAACAAGACAAAAATTGTAAGTAAGAAAAACATATTTTACAGTGCAGCAACAAAAACAAAATTGAAAAACAGCAAGGGAAGGACTAAAAAGTCCAGCTATTCTTGTCTGGTGACCATCTGTTAAAAATGAGCATAAATTGTATTATTATTTGGTAAGCTATTGTTTCTTTTAATATGGTGTGTAAGCTATTTTGTCTGTAAATGTCCCTATAGTGAAATTTGTTGATATGATCAAACCAGTGTGCATTAAAAAATAAATAAAAGAAACTGAGCTGCATTAAAACACAATGGAGCTCAGCAAGAGTTTTCTGCTTGTAATTGTGGACATTGCTTGCTTTATTGACTTGTCTCTAAGGATCCTCGCTCTTACAATACTAAACACAATGAAAATGAATTGACTTTGAAAGACACAGACCTTGTTTATGTCTGTGGTTTGTGATTGTGACCACCGAGACCTTTTGTACGCTGCCATCTAGTGGTCATTTTATGTTGTTGTCATTTTTGCGGTTGATATTCATTTTAGTAGAGTTACATAATGCATTGTTGGAAATTAACACGAATGAATATAGAGGTAATACAATTATTAATTTATTTGAAAGTCCTTGCCATCAAACCACATATATGGACATTTGCATTTCATATTAAAATCAGTCTACAGTCAAATGTACTACAGATTCACTCAGAAACTCCATTTGTTGTGATGACTTGTGGATGTAGCTTCGAAATAATTCTATTAAAACACATCAGGTATCTACATAACCTATAGGATCATAAAAACAGGCCATTTCTAAACACATTTCATTTTAAAATGACAAATATCATAAAATCATTAACACGCATATATTGTTTATTCTCACATTTACTGAACTTCTAGAACATCGAAGCATACTCTATTTTATTTGATCTCATTATTTTGTAACGGGTCTTTTATACTTGCGAGGAACAGGAAGTGTTTTTGTTGGTCTTTCTAACTGCTGTTAAATGAATGGCTCTATAGACTAATAAAAAGAATTAGAACGTGTGGCGCGAGCGTTCTTTGAGGCGCTTATGTCGTCACAGTAGATGTCTGAAAAGAATGTCGAAGATTAAACTTGTGCTGCTTCAGTCTCGCATCGGTATCACATCTGATCTGCTGGTGAGTCCACGATAAACTTATGTTTTTATATTGCTTTATTGAGTTAATTTGTATATGAGTCATTTTAATCCTTAACGGTGTTTCCGCGTGAACTGAATTAGAGCCAAATCACATTTATTAGTGTGAATATCCCTTTATGAAGACCCGAAGACGCAACATACATTAATTACTGCTATTTTTATTTCATTTTTCCCTTATTCAAAACTTTGTGGTGCTTCTTACATGGCTGAATAAATTCAAATGTAATCTAGGTTGTGATAAAAATACATCTGCAGTATAAATGAAACACAAATTAGGGCTTAGCTTCTTTCCATTAACATCAAACAGTAAACAGGCAAAACAGTGTTTTGGGGTCATTATTTAAGAAAAATAATTCGAAAAAGGTATTGCAGCATAAAAGCAAACTTCAAAAACATGTTCTAAAAGTATGTTATTACTATAGGTATATGTTGTGCAGTACGGGTAAGGTTTGTGGAATAAAGGTACGTGTTGTAGAATACAGTTAGATCCTGTAGAATACAGGTAAGGATTGTTGAATAAAGGTAAGTCCTGTAGAACACAGATAAGGTTTGTTAAATACAGGTAAGTGTTTTAGAGTACAAGTACAGATCATTGACTAAAGGTAAGTTCTGTAGAGCACAGGTAAGGTTTGTTAAATACAGGTATGTGTTTTAGAGTGTAAGTAAGATCTGTTGACTAAAGGTAAGTGTTTTAGAGTACAGGTACAGTTTGCTGACTAAAGGTAAGTCCTGCAGAATAAAGGTAAGTCCTGCAGAATACAGGTAAGGATTGTTGAATAAAGGTAAGTGTTTTAGAGTACAGGTACAGTTTGTTGACTAAAGGTAAGTCCTGCAGAATAAAGGTAAGTCCTGTAGAATACAGGTAAGGATTGTTGAATGAAGGTAGCTGTTTTAAAGTACAGGTACAGTTTGTTGACTAAAGGTAAGTCCTTTAGAATATGGTTAATGTTTCTTGAATAAAGGTAAGTGTTTTAGAGGACAGGTACAGTTTGTTGACTAAAGGTAAGTCCTGCAGAATACAGGTAGGTTTTGTTGTCTAAAGGTAAGTCCTGTAGAATGAAGATAAGGTTTGTTAAATGAGGGTAAGTGTTTTAGAGTGCAGGTACAGTTTATTGACAAAAGGTAAGTGTTTTAGAGTACAAGTAAAGTCTGTTGATTAAAGGTAAGTCCTGTAGACTACAGGTAGGTTTTGTTGACTAAAGGTAAGTGTTTTAGAGTACAGATTAGGTCTGTTTACTAAAGGTAAGTCCTGCAGAATACAGGTAAGTTTTGTTGACTAAAGGTAAGTCCTGTAGAATACAGATAGGGTTTGTTAAATGAGGGTAAGTGTTTTAGAGTGCAGGTACAGTTTATTGACTAAAGGTAAGTGTTTTAGAGTACAAATAAGGTCTGTTGACTAAAGGTAAGTCCTATAAAGTATAAGTAAGGTTTGTTGGTTAAAGGTAAGTCCTACAGAATGCATGTAATTTTTCTTAATTAAAGGTAAGTCCTGTAGAATACCAAAATATTAAATAATTCTAGAGTCCAGGTACATTTTGTTGATTTAAAGGTAAGTCCTGCAGAATATAAGTATGTCCTGTAGAATACAGGTAAGGTTTGGTAATTGTTTTAGGGTACAAGTAAGGTTTGTTAACTAAGGTAAGTCCTGCAGAATACAGGTAAGGTTTGTTGAATGAAGGTAACTGTTTTAGAGTACAGGTACAGTTTGTTGACTAAAGGTAAGTTCCTATAGAATACGGTTAAGGTTTCTTGAATAAAGGTAAGTGTTTTAGAGGACAGGTACAGTTTGTTGACTAAAGGTAAGTCCTGCCGAATACAGGTAAGGTTTATTGACTAAAGGTAAGCGTTTTAGAGTACAAGTAAGGTCTGTTGACTAAAGGTAAGTCCTATAAAGTATAAGTAAGGTTTGTTGGTTAAAGGTAAGTCCTACAGAATGCATGTAAGGTTTCTTAATTAAAGGTAAGTCCTGTAGAATACCAAAATATTAAATAATTCTAGAGTCCAGGTACATTTTGTTGATTAAAGGTAAGTCCTGCAGAATATAAGTATGTCTTGTAGAATACAGGTAAGGTTTGGTAATTATTTTAGGGTACAAGTAAGGTTTGTTAACTAAGGTAAGTCCTGCAGAATACAGGTAAGGTTTGTTGAATAAAGGAAAGTCCTGCAGAATACAGCTAAGGTTTGTTGAATAAAGGTAAGTGTTATTGAGTCCAGGTACAGTTTGTTGACTAAAGGTAAGTCCTGTAAAATATAAGTAAGGTTAGTTGACTAAAGGTAAGTCCTGTTGAATACTTGTAAGGTTTGGTGAATGAAGGTAAGTGATTTAGAAAACAGGTAAGTCCTGTAGAATACAGGTACAGTTTGTTGACTAAAGGTAAATCCTGCAGATTACAGGTAAGGTTTATTGACTAAAGGTAAGTGTTTTAGAGTACAGATTAGGTCTGTTGAGTAAAGGTAAGTGTTGTACAGTACAGGTAAGTCCTGTAGAATGTACAGGTAGGTAAGGTTTGTTGAATGAAGGTAAGTCCTGTAGAATACAGTTAAAGTTTGTTGAATAAAGGTAAGTGTTTTAGAGTACAGGTACAGTTTGTTGACGAAAGGGAAGTCCTGCAGAATAAAGGTAAGGTTTGTTGAATAAAGGTAAGTCCTGCAGAATACAGGTAGGGTTTGTTAAATGAAGGTAAGTGTTTTAGAGTACAAGTAAGGTCTGTTGACTAAAGGTAAGTCCTGTAAAAAATAAGTAAGGTTAGTTGACTGAAGGTAAGTCCTGTTGAATACATGTAAGGTTTGGTGAATGAAGGTAAGTGATTTAGAAAACAGGTAAGTCTTGTAGACTACATATAAAGTTCGTTGAATGAAGGTATGTGATTTAGAAAACAGGTAAGTCCTGTAGGATACACGTAAAGTTTGTTGACTAAAGGTAAGTCCTGCCGAATACAGGTAAGGTTTATTGACTAAAGGTAACTGTTTTAGAGTACAGATTAGGTCTGTTAACTAAAGGTTAGACCTGTAACGTATAAGTAAGGTTTGTTGATTAAAGGTAAGTCCTGCAGAATACAGGTAAGGTTTGTTGAATGAAAGTAACTGTTTTAGAGTACAGGTACAGTTTGTTGACTAAAGGTAATTTCTGCAGAATAAAGGTAAATCCTGTAGAATACGGTTAAGGTTTCTTGAATAAAGGTAAGTGTTTTAGAGGACAGGTACAGTTTGTTGACTAAAGGTAAGTTCTCCAGAATATAGGTAAGGTTTGTTGACTAAAAGAAAAGTGTTTTAGAGTACAAATTAAGTCTGTTGACTGAAGCTAAGTCCGGCAGAATAAAGGTAAGGTTTGTTGAATAAAGGAAAGTCCTGCAGAATACAGGTAAGGTTTTTTGAATAAAGTGTTGTAGAATACATTTAATGTTTGTTGAATAAAAGTAAGTGTTTTAGAGTGCAGGAAAGGTTTGTTAACTAAAGGTAAGTCCTGCAGAATATAGGTAAGTCCTGTAGAATACAGGTAAGGTTTCTTGACTAAAGGTCGGTCCTGTAGAACACAGGTAAGGTCTTTTGACTAAAGGTTAGTGTTTTAAAGTACAGATTAGGTCTGTTTACTAAAGGTAAGGCCTGCAGAATAAAGGTAAGGTTTGTTGAATAAAGGTAAGTGTTGTAGAATATATTTAATGTTTGTTGAATAAAAGTAAGTGTTTTAGAGTGCAGGAAAGGTTTGTTGACTAAATGTAAGTCCTGTAGAGTACAAGTAAAGTTTGTTGAATAAAGGTAAGTCCTGCAGAATAAAGATAAGTCTTGTAGAATACCGATAAGGTTTCTTGACTAAAGGTAAGTCCTGTACAATACAGGTAAGGTTTGCTAAACACAGGTAAGCATTTTACAGTACAGATTAGGTCTGTTGATTAAAGGTAAGTGTTGTACAGTACAGGTAAGCTTTGTTAGATGAAGGTATGTCCTGTAAAATATGGGTAAGGTTTGTTGACTAAAGGTAAGTCCAGAAGGATCCCTCGCCTCACCGTTCCGCCTCCGAGTCCCGGACTCCACCTCGGCTCGTAGACCCATCAGCTCCTCCTAGGCTCCTAGCTCCCTCCTCTCCACTGTGGTCCGTCAGTCCACCAGCTCCACCAGGCTCCAGCGTCCCTCCGGCTCCGCCTTGGTCAGTCGTCGACCATCCGTCGCCTCGGTATTCCCCTCCTCCAGCTTCGCTCGTCCCTCAATCCCTCTGGCTCTGTCAGGCTCCTCCTTCCCTCCGGCTCCACCTCAGTCCTCTGTCGCTCTGGCTTCGCTGCGTCCTTCCCGCCCCCCGTCTCCGCATCGGTTGTCGAAGCCTACGGCGTCGCCTTGGTCCTCCAGCGCCTCGGCATCACCCTGGCTCTTCAGCTCTCTGACCTCCGCCTCAGTCTCATCCGCCGCCGGCAGTCGGGCCCATGGAGTCGATGGCCGCTCCTCCTCCATGGCTCCTCCCTCCGTCGGCGCCACCATGGACCATCATGGCTGGACTCTGGATCTCCTCCTGCTCCGGACTCCTCCTGTCTCCTCCATGGCTCCTCCCTCCGTCTGCACCTCCCTGGACTCCTGTCTGCCTACCCCCTCCGGGGGGTTGTCCTCCACCAGAACCTCCTCCCAAGACCCGGTATCCCCGAATTCTAAGTTTTGTTTTTTGTCTTTTTTTGATGTTACTTTAGGTGCGAGGACACACCTTCCGCGAGGGGGGAGTAATGTCACGTCTCTGGACTCCTTTTGTGTTATTGTTTTTGTCTCGTGCCACATGCTATCTGTGACCTACCTTCCTTTCGTGTTTAGTGTATAATTGTCTTCAGCTGTGTCTCGTTAGTTAAGTCAATTATGTTGTATATTTAAGTCCTGTGTGTTTGTCTTGAGTTTGTCCGATCGTCAGTGTCCATTCAATAGCCATTCAATGTCCATACGAAGTTACTTACTTGGTTTATGTCTTGTCTGCTTGCCCGTAATTATTATTATTTTGCCCGTTTGGAATTAAACCTGTTTAAGTTCATTTTACGTGCCATGTCTCGCGAATCTGCGAACGTGACAACTACTTTAATTTATTATTATTTGTATTATTAAGTTTATTATTAAGTATGTATTTATTATTATAATATCCATGAGTACAAATCGTAATCAATGTTCTAAGCAATTGTGGAAACAAATTTTTGGACAGGACTCTAACATGACAATGCCTCTGTGTATAAGGCACGTTTATATAAGAAATGGTTGATTGAGTCAGTGTGGAGTCTAAAATGAATGTTACCAGTGTAAGACAAGTCTGATGCAACCTTAACTTAATGAAGTAAATAGAGCATAATCTAACGTAATGTCAAATAACGCTGCTTCTGGTTATTTTAATGACCACAAGAACAATGTCAGAGCTGTAGCCCAAGACTGATGATACACAGGGCAATTGAGAATAGGTAACAGATCTTTATCTGGATCATTTAGATCAGTCGTGGGCTCCGTGTATCATCAGTCTGCGAGCCTCATTGATTCAGGACAGGTCCAGCTCCAGTCTACAGCCATGATCCCGGTCCATATCAGTATCATTTTCCAGCAATAAAACCAACAACTTAAAATAAACAATGTAAAAATACACAAGTTTTCAGTTATTTGTTATTTGCATATTTTAAGATTTCCTCAGACTGATTGATTTCCTTGATTTGAGAAATTCACAAAATAACAATGTCAGTTTCACTCTTGAGTTTATTCTGATTGAACTTTCATAGTATTTACAAGTTGGTCAAAGTATCTGTAAACAAAAACGTTTTTAAAAATCACATTTCTATTATTTTATTTTTTAATCTGGCCTTCTCCAGATCCACCAGTTCATTGGCCTTGTCCTCCAGCAGCTTCTGATTTTCATCATAGTTCTTCTCAAGATCTGAAAAACACAGACATATAGTTCATTTTAACCGAGAACATTTAAAAAGTCAATGTTTTGTGATGGTTCTCTTCTTAATACTTTAATCAGAGATGCATTATTGACATACTTTTTAGCAGCTGGAGTTTGTCGCTGGCCTGTAGCAGCAGAGTTTTGGCTTCCTGTTGGAGTTTCTCTGCTCTTTTCTTGGCCTCTGCCACTCCTTCTGCTTTCTGTGTGATCAGCTCCTCGACACTACTGTACTTGTCCTTCAGCTCTGAATCCAGATCCTGCATAAACAGTCATGTATAGTATAGGTTACAAACCCACAACACTTCATAGCAGAGATGACGTATCATATCCAGGTGATTCATGCACCTTTTTGAGCTGCTTGATGCTGTCCGTCTCTTTCTCTGTGCTGTTGGCGCTGGTGGAGGTGTTGAGTGCCTTTTCTTTCAGCAAAGCTACATCGCTTTCCAACTTCAGCAGCCGAAGGTTTTAGCTCCGAGTCTGCGCTCAGCCTGCTGCAAGGCCTCCTTCACCATCTCAGCGGTGTCTTTCACATCTGTCGCCTCCTTTCTGTGAAAACCAGACAATATACAAACATTTACATTCATTTCCAGTTATTATTGTCATTTGACTGCACAGGTACTACATTTTACTTCACTGACACTCTATTCTTCAGTTTGATACTCATTCTGTATTGTTAAAAGCGCTATATAAATACAGGTAACATGTTGTTCAATGAACTGGTCAGTAAGCTACCACATTATAAAATAGTTTTGCTTCACGTCAGATTTTAGTACTAAATGTTTTTGCTTTTGACAATTATTTATAGGACAAAGAAGTCTACTACACCTTTTGTTTATAAAAACATGATTTCTATTTTCCTGTGATACTTTTTGTCAATTTTCAAATTTTAATGATTTAGAAAACAATATTTCATGCCTATTTTTGTTTATAAATACCTGAAGGCAAATACATGTCTATAAATATCTGTACTTTCCACAATTAAACTGACCGTACATAAAGAGTGAGAGATATATTGTCATATCATTTTCTCCATAAACTCTTGCACAATGACTTCCTCACAACACAGACACATGCATCAAAAACAGAATTGTGATGAACTCCAAAACAATTGCTTGATATTAACACAAAAATATCACAAATCAGAGGAATTTAGTCATTTCTTGAGCTCTGGAATGGGATTCGTGCTGTAAAAGGTTTTAACAAGTGGGTTTAATATGAGGGTTTAACAAGTCAGGGATAAGTTTTTCGTGAGGCCAGCATCGTCACATTTATTGATTGAAGTGTTTCAAAAGATACCTTAACACTTCAGGAGTTACACAGTTTACTGCTAAATGAGCAAATAATGTCAGATCATTTCAAACCTGCTGTTTTTTCTCTTTTCTCTCAGAAAAAAAGGTACAAAAGCTGTCACTGGGGAGGTACCTTTTTAAAAAATACACTTTTGTACCTATTAGGTTGTCACACATGTGGACTCTTTGTTGTTGTTTTGTCTTCTCCCATGTGTTCAGTGTCACCTACTTTCTATTAACTGTCTAATTGTCTTCAGGTGTGTCTTCTTAATTTAGTCACTTCCTGTGTGTATTTAAGTTCCAGTTTTCTTTTGTTTAATCGTCAGTTCTCGTCTTTAATGCGTGTGGTTTTATGTCCTGCCTGCTTGCAACTATATTGCTATTTTGTTCGTTTGTAGAGAATTAAAACTGTTTACGTTTATTTATCTCATTGAGTGCTCCTTCTCGCAAACCACACCGTGACATAGGTTCAAATATATGTACACTTTAAGTACTAATATGTACCTTTAAGCTACCAAAATAGACCCTTTAGGTACAAACATGTCCTTTTTAAAAATCTACCGCTCCAGTGACAGCTTTTGTACCTTTATTTCTAAGAGTGTATTTGCACTAAAAGGTATAATATACAGTATTATCATAATTCATGTGTTCCTGTTTCATCCTAATCCCTAGAAATAGCAGAATGTATCACTTAAAGTGTAACATAACAAACAAATACACACGTTAACCTTCTGTCCATTAAAAGACACACTGAAATCATCTGCAAATGTACAGGCTTTATTCAAATATATTTACACCAATTATATTTCATTATATGACAAAATTAATTTACAAAAGCACAGACTCCTTTTGCAAACCAACTAAAAATCTATTACATCTAAACATTAATAAATATGAATTATATGTACAATTTAGTGTCTAGTGCCTCGGTCTGTTCCTCTTATTTACACAATTTCTCCCTTTTCTCTACTCTCATTCTGAAAAAGACGCTTTAGCTAAAACCCCCCAATCTCTATCTGATCTCAGGCTCTGGTTTCTGCTGGTGCTGTGTGTTCAGCTCCTCCAGGATCCACACAGAGCCCCTCACGGACAGAAGGTGACCAGGAAGCAGTTCTCCGCACTTCCTGTGACACTCCTGCTCTCCCTATACAAACAGTCGAAAGCATTGATCTAGACTGATCCCAACGACACAATCCAGCCGTGACTGCTGTGATTCAGAAAGTGTGTGTCACCGGCCTTACACCTGTTCACTTTAACCAGGGGTGGCTCTCAATGTCCTCTAAACTGGGCCGGTCTGATGCCGATGCACTGAGACACCAGCCAATCAGCTGACGGCACTCTGTTACACATAACACAGTCTTCAGCAACACAAAAGCACACGCTTCACCTGGATCTGGACGTGACGTCTGTCTCTTGCCTCTAGACAGCTGTCTAGGGAAAAGCAGTCTTCTTCTGGAGGTGTCCTTCCGTGCTCCTCTGAAGGGGAAACAGCCGCACAGGATGCTGTAGAGCGTCACTCCGACCGACCAAACCGTAGCCGGTCCTGCATGATAGAGATGCTGCCGAAACCACTCAGGAGGGGCGTATTGAAGAGTGCCTGAGAGACACAACAAGACCACAAACGTCAGATCAAAATCTTCCCTTTGGTGTTCACAAACACATCACTGCAGTGAGATCAAAGCAACCTGCAAAGTGTCTGTAGGCCGAGTCTCGCAGCAGATCTCCACAGCCGAAGTCCATCAGCTTGATGTCGTGGGACTCAGTGGAGATCAGCAGATTCTCCGGTTTGACGTCCCGGTGCAGGACTCCGCGGCTCTTGCAGTGTTTCAGCGCCGTGATCAGCTGGAGCAGGACTTTCTTGGCCAGAGTCTCCTCCAGACATCCGTTCTCCTCGCAGAAACTCTGGAGATCTTGGCAAGGAACGGGACGCTCCAGGATCATGGTGTAGCGTCTGCGATGGTCGAACCACTCCAGCAGCTGCAGGACGTTTGGGCAGGCAGGAGCCGAACTGACCAGGGTCATCAACGCCACCTCCAGCGGCAGCAGACCCTGACCTTCCTGCAGAGACCAAAGATCCGTCACATCCAGAGCTGAATGCAGATTCACAACAGATTCACCTTCAACTCACCACGTTCAGCGTCTCAGGCGCCCCTGCTTTTGCAAACGTATTTGATGGCGACCTGTGAACAGATAAACCGCAGTAAATCACGCATTCGCTGATATGGCCATTTCTAAAAGCTGTTTGAATGAAGCAGGGAAGGAAAAGTCTTACTGGCAGTCTGTCGGACCTGCGTATCCCAGCATGCACCGAGCCGAATCCACCTCGGCCCAGCAACGGGCCCTTGGCGTACGCTTCTAAAAAACGCACAAGAAATGTATAAACGGAACATTTTCTATTAATAACTGAGTCATGACATCTTTGATAATGCTGACCTCTGCGGGAGCGTTTGGCTGGTCTTGTGTTGGAGGTAGACGGCCCTTCATCCTCCCGGCCGCCGCTCTGCCGCTTCCTCTTCCTGTGAGGCTGATCTGTGGACACAGAAACAGCCAGGTCAGAAGGCAGAGGTGCGATGTATCCTGGTAGCTCTTGGCTCAGGGGCTGCTCTGGGTCACGATCACCAGAGCCTCGTCTCCCATCCTCCTGAGCAGCCGTCTGAGAGATACCAGCTCTCCTGGATCTGGAGCGGCCCGAGGCTGAAATATTACACACTTACAATACTTCATACTGTTGTATTAACAGGCAATAATCAAAACATATTTAGCACAGTTTATCTGTCACGTGGAACAAGATACACATCACTTAACTTATATATAACGGGTTGCGCAAGCTGTCAAACTATGCACATACCAATAATAAATATCCTAAAATAATCAATTAAAAAACATACCTCGTCTTTCGTCCGAGTGAACCATTGACGACCTCCTCCAAACTCCTCAAGATAAGAAAATAGGGAGAAAAAGAGAAAATTAATCAAAGTAAATTAAAATGAAATACAATAACAATACAAGACACGAGTGCAGAAATAAGTTTAGTTATAGAACAAATAACAGTTTAAAACTCTTCTCCAAGAAAGTCCGCTGATCTCCGTCTGAAATAAAAGTCTTCTTTCAAGGAATCCTCCGATGAGCTTCAGAAAGCAACAAGATCTGATCAGAAAATACTCAAAAGTCTCTTCGTCTCACAACCAACAGATAGCGATGGGTTCGAGTGTTTATATATTCAGCCAGAACTCATAACACGCGTCGCTATAGCAACTAAGACGCGAATCACGCCGGCGCTTACGTCAGTTCCGCATCGCGCGTGCATCTCAGCACGAGTTAAATATTTATGCTATTATTATTTAATTTGCAAGATTTCATACAACAGTTCAATAAACGACGATGATTTTAAATTACTTACATTGACTGCAACACTTTTTCATGATTTTGTTCTGTTTCGTCAAAGAAAAAAGTTTTAAATGAGTTTTGTTTATGCATGACTGTGCGTTTTTAAACGAACGAGTCAATGATTCAGTTAGACACTCATTAAGAATAGACTCCTGAATGAATCAGCCTTTTGAACGAATCAATTGAACGTATGATTCGGACTTTTAGTTTTAATTGTACAATACTATTCACATTTGAGTTTTTATTTTATATATTTATATATATATATATATATATATATATATATATATATATATATATATATATATATATATATATATATATATATATATGCCATCATAAAATATGCTACTGTATGTACCACACTGCAAAAAATCTTCATATGTGAAGAAAAAATCAATTTGTTGTCATGTTTCCAGCCAAAATATTAAATAATTCTTAAATTAGAGGATTTTCTAGACAGCAAGTTTACTGACAGAGTTTTCAAGCAAAATCTCTCACTTATTTTTGACTAACTTTTTCCTACAATGAAGCAATAATTTTGGCTTCTAGATATTTTTTCCGAAACAAGACAAAATTGTAAGTAAGAAAAACATATTTTACAGTGCAGCAACAAAAACAAAATTGAAAAACAGCAAGGGAAGGACTAAAAAGTCCAGCTATTCTTGTCTGGTGACCATCTGTTAAAAATGAGCATAAATTGTATTATTATTTGGTAAGCTATTGTTTCTTTTAATATGGTGTGTAAGCTATTTTGTCTGTAAATGTCCTATAGTGAAATTTGTTGATATGATCAAACCAGTGTGCATTAAAAATAAATAAAAGAAACTGAGCTGCATTAAAACACAATGGAGCTCAGCAAGAGTTTTCTGCTTGTAATTGTGGACATTGCTTGCTTTATTGACTTGTCTCTAAGGATCCTCGCTCTTACAATACTAAACACAATGAAAATGAATTGACTTTGAAAAGACACAGACCTTGTTTATGTCTGTGGTTTGTGATTGTGACCACCGAGACCTTTTGTACGCTGCCATCTAGTGGTCATTTTATGTTGTTGTCATTTTTGCGGTTGATATTCATTTTAGTAGAGTTACATAATGCATTGTTGGAAATTAACACGAATGAATATAGAGGTAATACAATTATTAATTTATTTGAAAGTCCTTGCCATCAAACCACATATATGGACATTTGCATTTCATATTAAAATCAGTCTACAGTCAAATGTACTACAGATTCACTCAGAAACTCCATTTGTTGTGATGACTTGTGGATGTAGCTTCGAAATAATTCTATTAAAACACATCAGGTATCTACATAACCTATAGGATCATAAAAACAGGCCATTTCTAAACATTTCATTTTAAAATGACAAATATCATAAAATCATTAACACGCATATATTGTTTATTCTCACATTTACTGAACTTCTAGAACATCGAAGCATACTCTATTTTATTTGATCTCATTATTTTGTAACGGGTCTTTTATACTTGCGAGGAACAGGAAGTGTTTTTGTTGGTCTTTCTAACTGCTGTTAAATGAATGGCTCTATAGACTAATAAAAAGAATTAGAACGTGTGGCGCGAGCGTTCTTTGAGGCGCTTATGTCGTCACAGTAGATGTCTGAAAAGAATGTCGAAGATTAAACTTGTGCTGCTTCAGTCTCGCATCGGTATCACATCTGATCTGCTGGTGAGTCCACGATAAACTTATGTTTTTATATTGCTTTATTAAGTTAATTTGTATATGAGTCATCTTAATCCTTAACGGTGTTTAAATTAGAGCCAAATCACATTTATTAATGTTGTGAATATCCCTTTATGAAACCCGAAGACGCAACATACATTTACTACTGCTATTTGCTAGTTTTTCTTACATGGCTGAATAAATTCAAATGTAATATAGGTTGTGATTAAAATACATCTGCAGTAAGATGGAAACACAATTCAGGGCTTAGCTTCTTTCCATTAACATCAAACAGTAAACACGCAAAAGTGTTTTGGGGTCATTATTTAAGAAAAATAATTAGAAAAAGGTATTGCAGCATAAAAGCAAACTTCAAAAACCTGTTCTAGAATCATATTATTACTATAGGTATATGTTGTAGAGTACGGTAAGGTTTCTTGACTAGAGGTAAGTGTTATAGAATACAATTAGGTCCTGTAGAATACAGGTAATGTTTGTTGAATAAAGGTTGGCGTTGTACACTACAGGTAAGTCTTATAGAGTACAGATAAGTTCTTTAGTATATGTAACAGGTAGTATATAATAGTATTTGGGTACTTTAAATGGTATGGGTCTAAAATGGACCAAGTTTGCCATGGTAACGGTTCTGTTCAAATGGAAATATATTTGGTTTGGTTCGATATATATTTCATTCCATTCAGTAGTGTATGTAACACAGGCGGCTCTTTCGGGAGTGTGTGTGTGAGCGTCGGGGAAAATAATGGTGTAGGTGCCCGGTTTGATTGGGCAGCGATTGCCAAGTGAAAGCATCCATTATTCTGGGAGCAATTGATTGGGTGTGGTAATATACCTTTCCGGGGAGTATCGCGAGAATTTCCTCATGCGACTCAGAGCCTGTTGAGGAAGTGTTGTGTTATTTTCCCCTGTTTTTTCCATGTGTTACTGTGATATATGTGTAAACTCATCATTGTGTGTTTTTATAATGCATGCCAAGAGTATGAACCGGTATATTAGAAGTTGAAAGAGTGTGATATTCGCTGCAATTGTGCTGCTTGCGGAGTGTGAAGGCGCATGGCCGCGGTGTGCAGCACATGGCTGCTAGGGGATTTCCCTTCTCACAAATCTAGTGAGATAATCTAGTGAGCACATATTTTGTGTTACATTCAGTTAAACATTTGATAATTGTTATAAGTTGTATAAGAGACTATACAGTTATTACTTTAAGTTACTTTATTCTACTACAATTACAAACAATTACAAATGTATGAAAAAATGCGTTTGTCTGTTTTATGCAAACGCAATATATCCATACGGTGATGGATTTGCTTCCATGATTGATTTGTGACATGTAATGTGATTGTGTACGATACTGAGTGAAAGTTTTCAACAAGAAACATAGTCGTAACACTCGTGGTTATTTTCCCCTGCTTTTTCCAGCTTTTTCCAGGGCGTTACACATACAGGTAAGGTTTGTTGACTAAAGGTAAGTGTTGTAGAATACAGTTAAGTCCTGTAGAGCACAGGTAAGGTTTGTTGAATAAAGGTAAGTGTTTCAGACTACAGGTAAAGTTTCTTAACTAAAGGTAAGTCGTGTAGAATACAGTTAAGGTTTGTTGAATAAAGGTAAGTGTTTTAGAGTACAGGTACATTTTTGTTTGACTAAAGGTAAGTCCTGTAGAATACGGGTAAGGTTTTTGACTAAAGGTAAGTCCTGTAAATTATAAGTAAGGTTAGTTGACTAAAGGTAAGTCCTGCAGAATACAGGTAAGGTTTGCTGAATGAAGGTAAGTGATTTAGAAAACAGGTAAGTCCTGTAGAATAAAGGTAAGTCCTGTAGAATACATGTAAGGTTTGTTGAATAAAGGTAAGTGATTTAGAAAACAGGTAAGTCCTGCAGAATACAGGTAAGGTTTGTTGACTAAAGGTAAGTGTTTTAGAGTACAGATTAGGTCTGTTGACTAAAGGTTAGTCCTGTAAAGTATACGTAAGGTTTGTTGAATAAAGGTAAGTGTTTTAGATTACAAGTACAGTTTGTTGACTAAAGGTAAGTGTTTTAGAGTACAAGTAAGATCTGTTGAGTACAGATAAGTCCTCTAGAATAAAGGTAAGGTTTGATGAATAAAGGTAAGTCCTACAGAATACAGGTAAGGTTTGTTGAATAAAGGTAAGTGTTTTAGAATGCAGGAAAGGTTTATTGACTAAAGGTAATTGTTTTAGAGTCCAGATACAGTTTGTTGACTAAAGGTAAGTCCTGCAGAATATAGTTAAGTCTTGCAGAATAAAGGTAAGGTTTGTTGAGTAAAGGTACGTGTTTTGGAGTACAGGTAAGGTTTGTTGAATAAAGGTAAATCCTGCAGAATAAAGGCAGGTCCTGTAAAATACAGGTAAAGTTTCTTAACTAACTTGACTAAAGGTAAGTCCTGTAGAATACAGGTAAGGTTTGTTGACTAAAGGTAAGTGTTTTAGAGCACAGATTAGGTCTGTTGACTAAAGGTTAGTCCTGTAAAGTATATGTAAGGTTTGTTGACTAAAGGTAAGTCCTGTAGAATACAGTTAAGGTTTGTTGAATAAAGGTAAGTGTTTTTAGAGTACAGGTACAGTTTTTTTGACTAAAGGTAAGTCCTGCAGAATACAGGTAAGGCCTGTTGAATGAAGGTAAGTCTTGTAGAATACAGATTAGGTCTGTTGACTAAAGGTAAGTTCTGTAAAGTATAAGTAAAGTTAGTTGACTGAAGGTAAGTCCTGCAGAATACAGGTAAGGTTTGTTGACTAAAGGTAAGTCCTGTAGAATACATGTAAGGTTTGCTGAATGAAGGTAAGTGATTTAGAAAACAGGTAAGTCCTGTAGAATACAGGTACAGTTTGTTGACTAAAGGTAAGTCCTGCAGAATACAGGTAAGGTTTGTTCATTAAAGGTAAGTGTTGTAGAATGCAGGACAGGTTTATTGACTAAATGTAATTGTTTTAGAGTTCAGATACAGTTTGTTGACTAAAGGTAAGTCCTGCAGAATATAGGTAAGTCTTGCAGAATAAAAGTACGGTTTGTTGAGTAAAGGTAAGTGTTTTGGAGTACAGGTAAGGTTTGTTGAATAAAGGTAAATCCTGCAGAATAAAGGCAAGTCCTGTAAAATACAGGTAAAGTTTCTTAACTAACTTGACTAAAGGTAAGTCCTGCAGAATACAGGTATGGTTTGTTGACTAAAGGTAAGTGTTTTAGAGTACAGATTAGGTCTGTTGACTAAAGGTTAGTCCTGTAAAGTATATGTAAGGTTTGTTGACTAAAGGTAAGTCCTGTAGAATACAGTTAAGGTTTGTTGAATAAAGGTAAGTGTTTTAGAGTACAGGTACAGTTTTTTTGACTAAAGGTAAGTCCTGCAGAATACAGGTAAGGCCTGTTGAATGAAGGTAAGTCCTGTAGAATAAATGTAAGGTTTGCTGAATGAAGGTAAGTAATTTAGAAAACAGGTAAGTCCTGCAGAATACAGGTTAGGTTTGTTAATTAAAGGTAAGTGTTTTAGAGTACAGATTTGGTCTGTTGACTAAAGGTAAGTCCTGTAAAGTATAAGTAAGTTTAGTTGACTGAAGGTAAGTCCTGCAGAATACAGTTAAGGTTTGTTGACTAAAGGTAAGTGATTTAGAAAACAGGTAAGTCCTGCAGAATAAAGGTAAGTCCTGTTGAATACAGGTACAGTTTTTTGACTAAAGGTAAGTCCTGCAGAATAAAGGTAAGGTTTGTTGAATAAAGGTAAGTCCTGTATAATACAGGTAGGGTTTGTTAAATGAAGGTAAGTGTTTTAGAAAACAGGTAAGTCCTGCAGAATAAAGTTAAGTCCTGTAAAATACAGGTAAGGTTTCTTGAGTAAAGTTAACTGTTTTAGAGTTCAGATTAGGTCTGTTGACTAAAGGTAAGTCCTGTAAAGTATAAGTAAGGTTAGTTGACTGAAGGTAAGTCCTGTAGAATGCATGTAAGGTTTGTTGAATAAAGGTAAGTGTTTTAGATTACAGGTACAGTTTGTTGACTAAAGGTAAGTGTTTTAGAGTACAAGTAAGATCTGTTGAGTACAGATAAGTCCTCTAGAATACAGGTAAGGTTTGTTGACTAAAAGTAAAGTGTTTTAGAGTACAGATTAGGTCTGTTGACTAAAGGTAAGTCCTGCAGAATAAAGGTAAGGTTTGTTGAATAAAGGTAAGTCCTACAGAATACAGGCAAGGTTTGTTGAATAAAGGTAAGTGTTTTAGAATGCAGGAAAGGTTTATTGACTAAAGGTAATTGTTTTAGAGTCCAGATACAGTTTGTTGACTAAAGGTAAGTCCTGCAGAATATAGGTAAGTCTTGCAGAATAAAGGTAAGGTTTGTTGAGTAAATGTAAGTCCTTTAGAGTATAGGTAAGGTTTGTTGAATAAAGGTAAATCCTGCAGAATAAAGGCAAATCCTGTAAAATACAGGTAAAGTTTCTTAACTAAAGGTAAGTCCTGTAGAATACAGGTAAGGTTTTTTGATTAAAGGTAAGTCCTGTAAATTATAAGTAAGGTTAGTTGACTAAAGGTAAGTCCTGCAGAATACAGGTAAGGTCTGTTGAATGAAGGTAAGTTATTTAGAAAACAGGTAAGTCCTGTAGAATACATGTAAGGTTTGTTGATTAAAGGTAAGTCCTGCAGAATACAGGTAAGGTTTGTTGAATGAAGGTAACTGTTTTAGAGTACAGGTACAATTTGTTGACTAAAGGTAAGTATTTTAGAGTACAAGTAAGGTATGTTGATTAAAGGCAAGTCCTGTAGAATGCAGGTAAGTTCTGTTGAATGAAGGTAAGTGATTTAGAAAACAGGTAAGTCCTGTAGAATACAGGTACAGTTTGTTGACTAATGGTAAGTCCTGCAGAATACAGGTAAGTTTTGTTGATTAAAGGTAAGTGTGTTAGTGTACAGATTTGGTCTGTTGACTAAAGGTAAGTCCTGTAAAAAGTATAAGTAAGTTTAGTTGACTGAAGGTAAGTCCTGCAGAATACAGGTAAGGTTTGTTGACTAAAGGTAAGTCCTGTAGAATACATGTAAGGTTTGTTAAATGAAGGTAAGTGATTTAGAAAACAGGTAAAGGCCTGCAGAATAAAGGTAAGTCCTGTAGAATACAGGTAAGGTTTGTTGAGTAAAGTTAACTGTTTTAGAGTCCAGAGTACAGATTAGGTCTGTTGACTAAAGGTAAGTCCTGCAGAATAAAGTATAAGTAAAGGTTAGTCCTTGACTGAAGGTAAGTCCTGTAGAATAGTTGACTAAAGGTAAGTCCTGCAGAATAAGGTTTGTTGAATGAAGGTAAGTGATTTAGAAAACAGGTAAGTCCTTGTTGAATAAAGGTAAGTCCTGCAGAATACAGGTAAGGTTTGTTGAGTAAAGGTAACTGTTTTAGAGTACAGATTTGTTACAGATTTTAGGTCTGTTGATTAAAGGTAAGTCCTGTAGAATGCAGGTAAGGTTTAGAATGACTAAGTGATTTAAGGTAAGTCCTGTAGAATACAGGTAAGGTTTGTTGACTAAGGTAAGTCCTGCAGAATACAGGTAAGTTTTGTTGATTAAAGTAAAGATTTGGTCTGTTGACTAAAGGTAAGTCCTGTAAAGTATAAGTAAGTTAAGTTCTGAAGGTAAGTAGAATACAGGTACAGTAAGGTTTTTTGAAGGACTGATTTAGAAAAAGGTAAGCCTCAGAATGCAGTCCTGTAGAATACAGGTAAGGTTTCTTGAGTAAAGTTAACTGTTTTAGAGTACAGATTAGGTCTGTAGTAAAGGTAAGTAGAATAAGTAAGGTACAGTAGAATACATGTAAGGTTTTTGACTGAAGGTAAGGATTTACAGGTAAGTCCTGCAGAATGTAGGTAAGGTTTGTTGACTAAAGGTAAGTCCTGTAAAAGTATAAGTAAGTTAGTTGAATAAAGGTAAGTCCTGCTGAATAAAGTATACGTAAGGTTTGTTGACTAAAGGTAAGTCCTGTAGAATACAGTTAAGGTTTGTTGAATAAAGGTAAGTGTTTTAGAGTACAGGTACAGTTTGTTGACTAAAGGTAAGGGATTTAGAAAACAGGTAAGTCCTGTAGAATACATATAAGGTTTGTTGAGTGAAGGTATGTGATTTAGAAAACAGGTAAGTCCTGTAGAATACAGGAACAGTTTGTTGACTAAAGGTAAATCCTGCAGAATACAGGTAAGGTTTGTTGACTAAAGGTAAGTGTTTTAGAGTACAGATTAGGTCTGTTGACTAAAGGTTAGTCCTGTAAAGTATAAGTAAGGTTTGTTGACTAAAGGTAAGTCCTGTAGAATACAGTTAAGGTTTGTTGAATAAAGGTAAGTGTTTTAGATTACAGGTACAGTTTGTTGACTAAAGGAAAGTGTTTTAGAGTACAGATTAGGTCTGTTGACTAAAGGTAAATCCTGCAGAATAAAGGTAAGGTTTGTTGAATAAAGGTAAGTCCTGCAGAATACAGGTAAGGTTTGTTGAATAAAGGTAAGTGTTTTAGAATGCAGAAAAGGTTTTTTGACTAAAGGTAATTGTTTTAGAGTCCAGATACAGTTTGTTGACTAAAGGTAAGTCCTGCAGAATAAAGGTAAAGTTTGTTGAGTAAAGGTAAGTGTTTTGGAGTACACATTAGGTCTGCTGATTAAAGGTAAGTGTTTCGGGGAAACAGGTTAGGTTTGTTATATAAAGGTAAGTGTTGTAGAATATGGGTACGTCCTGTAGAATATAGGTAAGGTTTCTTGACTAAAGGTAAGTCCTGTAGAATACAGCTAAGGTTTGTTGACTAAAAGTAAATCCTGCAGAGTACAGGTGATGTTTGTTGAGTAAGTCTTTTAGAGTGCAGTTAAGTTCTGTAGAGTACAGGGTAACATATTTAATGTGTCTAAAAACAGTCTAAAGAGATAAAGACAGATAAAACACTTAAAACTTAAAATTAAACACAAGTGTAATCACAAACATAAATGTAACTTTATACACTATATTGACAAAAGTATTGGGTCACCCTCTTCCAATAAACAGGTTGAACTACTTTAATTTATTATTAATTTCATTATTAAATTTATTATTAAGTATGTATGTATTATTATAATATCCATGAGTACAAATCGTAATGTTAAAGCATACAATGATGTTCTAGGAATTGTGGATACATATTTTTGGACAGGACTCTAACATGACAATGCCTCTGTGTATAAAGTAGTTTAAATAAGAAATGATTGATTGAGTCAGTGTGTAAAAACTTCACTGGTCTTCATAAAGCCAAATCCCAGCTAAACACTTCTGGTGTGAGTTTAAATGTAGTCCTTGAGCCAAAAACTCATCACCAAGCACCAATGTACGTACTGGTAAACATGTACTGTACATATAGCAGTCATTTTAGACACTTCCAAAATATCCATCTTTAATGCAACTGTTATGGAAGTGTCTGGAATGAACGTTACCAGTGTAAGACAAGTCTGATGTAACCTTAACTTAATGAAGTAAATAGAGCATAATCTAACGTAATGTCAAATAACGCTGCTTCTGGTTATTTTAATGACCACAAGAACAATGTCAGAGCTGTAGCCCAAGACTGATGATACACAGGGCAATTGAGAATAGGTAACAGATCTTTATCTGGATCATTTAGATCAGTCATGGGCTCCGTGTATCATCAGTCTGTGAGCCTAATTGATTCAGGACAGGTCCAGCTCCAGTCTACAGCCATGATCCCGGTCCATATCAGTATCATTTTCCAGAAATAAAACCAACAACTGAAAATAAACAATGTAAAAATACACAAGTCTTCAGTGTTATTTGCATATTTTAAGGTTTCCTCAGATTGATCGATTTCCTTGATTTGAGAAATTCACAAAATAACAATGTCAGTTTCACACTTGAGTTTATTCTGATTGAACTTTCATGGTATTCACAAGTTGGTCCAAGTATCTGTAAACAAAAACGTTTTTTAAAAATCACATTTATATTATTTTACTTTTTAACTCTAATCTAAAATTGAAACAATGAGGTCAATGTAATTGCAGTCTCATAGTTATGTTGGGCATATCCTACATTCACTCTTTGGTCTGCTATGTTTTAAAATCCAAATCACATTCTCTCGTGTTCATAAAAGTGTGTAACACCCTTCCATACAGTGATCATAAAGTATGGGTAAAACTCACAAAACTTTCTCAGGGATTTGATGTAATATATGTTCCTAAAGCAGTCAGTAGTAGTGTTAAAACAGACAGGTGCTGTAGACGGTGACTTTGTGACTGATCTCCTGAAGCAGTTCTTTCACAGCCTTCTCCAGATCCACCAGTTCATTGGCCTTGTCCTCCAGCAGCTTCTGATTTTCATCATAGTTTTTCTCAAGATCTGAAAAACACAGACATATAGTTCATTTTTAAGCGAGAACATTTAAAATATCAATGTTTTGTTATGTTCTCTTCTAATACTTTAATTAGAGATGCGTTATTTACATACTTTTTAGCAGCTGGAGTTTGTCACTGGCCTGTAGCAGCAGAGTTTTGGCTTCCTGTTGGAGTTTTTCTGCTCTTTTCTTGGCCTCTGCCACTCCTTCTGCTTTCTGTGTGATTAGCTCCTCAACACTACTGTACTTGTCCTTCAACTCTGAATCCAGATCCTGCATAAACAGTCATGTATAGTATAGGTTACAAACCCACAACACTTCATAGCAGATGACGTATCATATCCAGGTGATTCATGCACCTTTTTGAGCTGCTCAGCAAGTGCCTTGATGCTGTCCGCCTCTTTCTCTGTGCTGTTGGCGCTGGTGGAGGTGTTGAGTGCCTTTTCTTTCAGCAAAGCTACATCGCTTTCCAACTTCAGCAGCCTTCGGGTGGCGTTACTCAGTTTTAGCTCCGAGTCCGACGTCTCCGACTCCACCTTTTAAACAAAAGAGTCACAAATGACATCAAAGATCAATTCCAAATGACTAATGACTAAAGAATGGCTAAAACGGTCCCCTTTGGAACAAATGGCTAGAAACGTAAACTTACGGAGATCAGCAGGTCTTGCGTTCCCTTGATGTCAGCGCTGGCCTGTTTCAGAGCCTCGGTCACTGAACTCTGGGCGCGCTCAGCCTGCTGCAAGGCCTCCTTCACCATCTCAGCAGTGTCTTTCACATCCATCGCCTCCTTTCTGTGAAAACCAGACAATATACAAACATTTACATTCATTTCCAGTTATTTTTGTCATTTGACTGCACAGGTACTACATTTTACTTTACTGACACTCTGTTCTCCTGTTTGATAATCTTAAGTGCTTTGACACAATCTGTATTGTTAAAAGGGCTATATAAATACAGGTAACATGTTGTTCAATGAACTGGTCAGTAGGTGGCAATGCTACCACACTCCACAGATATGGTACATTTTAAGGAAGTGCTTCTCAACCAGAATCCCTCTCATGTTCATTTTGGGGTTCTCATTCCAAAAATAAAACACTTCATGACAGATTTTTCTACTAAATGTTTTACTTTTAATTATTTGTAGGACAAAGAAGTCTTGTGTTATGCCTTAATTAAAAATGCTACAGAAGACATGATATATAATATAATATATAATATAATTTTTACATTTCAATGATTTAGAAAATCTTGATTTTTAACATTCTGTTTTTTTGTTTATAAATGCCTGAAGGCAAATACATGCCTATAATCTAAAAAAAATGTAATTCCATGTCATTATTATTATTAAGTTGACAATAGTGAGACTTAAAGTCAAATAATAAAATTTTTGAAGCATTAGAGAAATGATTCCCTCCTGATTTAGGAAAAACAAAAATTAAAAGAGAAATTAAAGGAATAGTTCACCCAAAATTTAAAATTACGGCATATTTTACTCACCCCAAGCCATTCTAAGTGTATATGACTTTCTTCTTTCAAACCAACACATAGTTTTTAACAATTTATCCATGCTTGGTAAAGCTTGTGGATAGCGGCAATTATTTTGAAGCTCCGTAAATCTGATATATCCATCGATAAATACATTTTTAATTTTTACTATATCAGACTGTACTCTGGGACTAATGTAAATGACTGAATAGATCTCAGACCTGGCCTTGCGGGCTTGTTCCAGCAGGCTTTCTGCTCTCAGAATGTCAGCAGCGCTCTGGTTGAGGATGTCCTCGACGTCTGTCAAGCTGCTCACGCGGTCCCTGATCTCTGCGGTCAGGTTCTGCAGCTGGGCTGGAGTGGTGGGCATCTGCATTTGCAGAACCTCATTGGCCACAGCCTCGATGCTTTCAGGTCCGCCCCATCTTCTGTAGAACCAGACAGAGCAGGAGTTCAAAATCAAGGATCTGATCATCAAAAGCAATCTATCACAAGTGTTTCTTACGAGTGAGAAAGTCTCGAATCTGTCTGATGAGTTGCCGTAGCTCCTCATTGCTTCCATCCACACGCTTTTTGGTCTCGTTGGTTTTGCCAGCACTTCTTGAGCATTAAACTTTGCTTCATCTGCTTTTACCTTTGCCTCTGACACCTGAACACACAAATTCAAGAAATCCTTTAAGTTCTACAATGTCCCCACAAAAGCATTCAGAAGTTATCTAGTATTTAAAGGAATTTATAACCCAAAACAGCCTGGTTACAAACTTTTCTTCAAAATATCTTCCTTTGAAAGAAATTCATACAAGTTTGGAACTACTTGAGGGTGAGTTTATTATGACAGGATTAAAATTTTTGGGTGAACTATTACTTTTACAGTGAGAAGATCCAAACAGAAGCATACCTCTACAAAAATGCATGTCATATCAACATCAGATACGGTATCAGCTGAGAAACCTCACCATTTTGGAGAGCTTGTCCACTTCCTCCATAGCGCTGATGATCTCCAGGTCAAAGTCCTTGGCTTTCTGCCAGGCGTTGTGAGCGAGTGTGGTGAGGCCGTCACATCCCTCTCCTCCACACTTCCTCTTTCCTTCCCCATCCACACAGCTCAGGCCTCCGCAGGGAGAGTCGGCACAGTTCTCTGAGCCAGCTGGACTGCCACATGTCTATCCGGAGAGAGAGCACAAAGTTAAATCTAGCTTTAAATTTACATATGCAAAACTCACTAGCTGGGTTTTCATCCAAAGTCAAGAATTTTGAATTTAAATTGGACCGTTTCCATCCAACGAGTCAAAGAGAACAAAATTGTCACTTCCTGATAAACTAGCACTATACATCACTAAAAATGGAAGAAAATGGAAAATGGAAGAATCTACTACAGTTACTACTACAGGCATATAACTACAGTTGCAGATGCAGAATCAACTTTTTTTATTGAATAATTAAAATGTAACGTTTTGAAACGAGGAATCGTGTTCACAACTTCTTATAACATGAAAGTGACATTGATTTGTTTCTGAAAACTAAACTTTGCTTATTAAAATTTAAAAAAATTAAAATTTAGATAAGCTCTTGACCATGTTCATTGATCTGTTGACCACTTTACCTTCTTGCTAAGCTCAGACAGGTCCAGAGTCTCCAGCTGTCCAGCAAGGTTGTCCAGTTTCTTCTCAAACTCATCGTGTCGTTGGATGAACTCTTCTTTGGTCTGGTTCATTAAGTCTTCTGTTTCTGTCCTCAGGGTGGCAGACTGATTGACCAGGTTGTCTGGATCAATGATGGAGGCATTTGCACGGATCTCCGCCATCTGGGACTGCTCATAGTATCGAGTCACACTGGCTCTGGCCCCTGCGGATCAAACAACTTTTTGCATTGATGCATTGTGTTAAAGAAAAGGCTTTACAAGAACTTGATTGATTATTACTCACCTCGAATGTCTGAGTTCTTCACAAACTCCACCTGCTCCTGAAGGTCCTTCACCGTCTGTTCCAGTTTCTGAGCTTCTTCTTTGAGGACTTCAGTTTGGTGCCTGTGCTGTTGCTGTCGGATGATATCTCGGACAAGGTCTCCTCCGTCAGGTTAAGGTTGGTGTTCATTTCAGACATCAAGGCACTTCAGAGAGAAGATATATTCAAAAAGATTATTCTCATGAGAAAGATCTATGCTTGTTTCCACATCCTGAGAAAGGCGTTAACTCACGTAGCTTGTTGAGAAGTCCTTGGATCTCCGTTAGGGGCTGAGTGGCTGGATTTTGGGCCAGGATGTTGCGGATTGAGTTGGCACTGCTTTCAACGTTATTGATGGTAGCTTGGTAGGGTCCGGTAATGCCAGTGGCTTTGATGGTATTGACCTTCTGGACCAGTCTGTGGGTCTGGTTGGTGAGGTCGCCCACAATCACATCCCATTCAGCGAAGCACTGGTGGCAGCGCTCGCAGTGTGGGAACTCACCGGTGTAGCCTCGAGCACACGTGTCACATCGAGGCCGGAAACACTTTCCACGCAAAGCGCAGTGACCTGTGACCTTGTTGCACTGCTGCTCCGCGATGCCTCTTGGGTCACAATCACATGCTGAAAATATACAGGAACATTGACGTTTAAGTACAGGTACAACTAAAGCTAAATCTGTTTCTGTTAACTGAAATAAAGCTGATGTGCAGATTTTTGCATTTATAAAAGGAGCAAAAATAATAAAACATTGAAATTATATTTAAAACAAAGAATCCAATAATTATGTGGTGTATTCTGCATAAAAGCGAAATGGTGATTTAGTAATTACAGCTGATATTAGAAAGGCTAAAAGAAATGAACCTGAGATGTTTAAGACTGTTCTTTGACTGGCATTTTCTGCAAACTTAGAGTGACTGTGACCTTATTAAGCTGGAGATGAAAGAGCGAGCCACAGGAATCAGGGGGAGGTGGTGGGAGTGCAAGGATGAAGGAAAAGATTGTTTGCGCATTTTACTGCTGCAATGCGAGTGTTTGGTGAACAAAGGCAATAACTGCCCCACAATGACAGACGAGACACTCAGCAAACACCACAGTAGGAATGACTTAGCATGAGGCCCTTAAACAAACGTACTCCTCCACAGAACATTCTAGTTGTAACAGCCTTGTTAACCTTCATCAAGGCCATATTTTGAACATACCTGTTTAGCACTATTCCAAAACTTATAAGCTAGCTGTCTACTGCGACAAACATACCTAATTTGAATGCTTAACACAGGCATCAACTCTTAGCATGTTGCTAAGCTAACAATAGACTACTCTAAAAATACGTAGAAGTCACCAATATTGTGTGAAATAGTCCACTTTAATTAGATTAAACTAATTATTTTTAATACTTTTCAGTATATCAGCACAAATCATTCTGATGGTGCATTCAAGCCCTACTGAAAAGTTGGCATTTATGAGTTTTAAATTACGTTGTCATGTGCGTTTAAATAAACTGAAAACAAAGGTTGCATTCGCGTGGTTTCTCATTCGTAACTATGACTTTGTGGTGGTGTTTTTCAATTTGTAAATACAAAATCTTCATGGACTTCTCCATGAGTGGTGATAAAAATTAGGCCAAAACTAATTAACTTCAGGCATCTTTAAACAGCTTGCATGTTAAGGCTGCTCTGTGCCTCCTTAAATTTCTCTGTAAAGATATAACAAAACGCTGTATAAAAGCCAGATTTCATGCTTGCTCTGATCCACCACATCCTCTCGTATCAAAGTATACAGTAGAAATTGCTGCGTAAATGCATTCATGCCACCTCTGAGCAGCATTATGCAGTCAGTTAAAGACACACAAATGCCAGTTCAGAAGCGCTTCTGTGCCACCTTTGTAGAGTAAATTCGCCATTAGAGGGCAGGAATATGATGCTGTCTTGGTAGCTCACTGGGATTTATACCAAAGTGCAGGTCTTTACAGGCAAATAGGTAACCAGAGATCAGCACTTTTTGACCCCCGAGGAGATTTCAGGACAATACGTGTGATGCATACAATTTGTGAATGGGGATCCTGTCTGGGATGGTTCGTTTACTTAAAACGCATTCCAGTGTGACGTGATTAAACACACATTCCACTGGAAAAGACTCCTTCACCTAAGGCCGCTAATGCATATGAGGTACTAGAGATAGGGAATTATCTGGGAGGTTAATCCCTGCCATTATCCAGGGGGCCTTAGGAGGCACCGGGGGTGTTTCTTGTTGGAACAATGCCATGAATGTGACCCCTGGAGAAGTGAACAGGCGTAGGAGCTTTTGTGTCGGTGACGGGAAGTATTTAGTAGCAATTGTCACAAAAATGCTAGAATAGGCTTTTACTGCCAGAGGAACACATCTGGATTTTATTGTTTACAAGCCAGCTTGAGAATTGCATGAACCTTTGAAAAGCAGAGCTAAAATAAACAAGATTCGATGCAGTGCAGTGTGTTTGTGTATTTAGCAGTCGTTTACATAGACATATATGGCTAAGGCATGGGGGTGTAAAACATATATTACGCAAAATTAGAAGGAGAACCACTGTCTCCCAGACGAAACCACTCGAGAGGTACTTCTGTAATAACAAAGTCCATTTTACTGCTGTTAAACATTCATGACGATGTTAACAAGCTATTGGAAATATGCCTTAAAAAATGCACCAACTTCTGGGTTGGTAATATATTTGCCAGATTTGTGTAAACAGTAACCAGCCATGAGAGCAGTTGCCGCTGCATGACCAATATCAATTTTTATCAATGAATGTAGTCTTAAGCAGTAACTTTGAATTTAACTGTCAATAGGTTTTCACTTATGTTTTATATATGGTTGTCAAAGATATGGTTGTCTCATACAGTAATAAGTAAGTAAGTGGTGCATAGGTGAGCACGCTGATTTCTGCGCTGGCATGGTTGGTGGCTGTTAAGAACTGTTTCTGATTGACTAAAGGACTTTCTTTGCATACCGGGTCTGAAATTCTCAATAACAATTAAATAAGTGTAATCACGTTTACACATTGCTTTTCGGATTTGGATCAGGTTAGATTTTCTGCCTTTTCGCATCTGTAGCATACATTTTGACAGGAAAAGATGATGAATACAAAAAAGCGCATCTGAAAATTTCAGTGTGCAATGACCTTAAGTCTAATACTGTAAAGGTTTCAACTCAAAAAAAAGCTCAAATCTAAACTACGCTCTGACGGTTTTGCGTGCACATATCTGCACCCCTGAATATATGTATCCTTTCCATCTGTTTTTCATCACCACGCAGATAAAGTTATTGTAAAAATGCATGAGAGGAAACGTCACTTCTTGAACACAACTATGTCTGGCTATCTTTTCTTTCACAAGGGCTTTTAGAGTTTGTTTTAACTAATTTGTTTGGTTTAACTTTTAGTCTTTAAGACTAGATCCACCACAGGGTAATTTTACCTATTGTTGTAATTCAAATATAAGTAACACATTTTCAATAAAACATCTCCCAGTCATTGATAACAATAACGCATTCTACTACAGTGGTAGGCACACAAAATTTCTACTAATTATACAAAAAGTTTAGCAACAACCTATAAAACCTCTGAGGAAATCAGTTGTGGTTGGACAGAGCGTAAAGATTTCACAAGCTTATCGAACTAGTATTTAACAGGAAAGCACATAAAGCGGAGCTCAAGCTGAACAAACGCTCGGTGCGCACTGAGGGTGAGTCAACAGGAGGGTTATAGAGGGGTAACTGGATCTTAGAGGAACACGGGGGGCTTCCTGCTCTGTCAGGACTCTGCAAACAAACGCAGGGTGTGGGGGTGGAACAGATCTGTGTCAGCAAAGCGCTTCATCGGCCCAAAGAGAGTCCGAAACCTGCGCTGCTTGAGACCAAATGGCTTATTAAGGGAAAAGTTTGTGCATAAAAAGCATTTGACTATCTTCACGTCCTTCAAGACTTGTGTGGCTTTGTGTGAAATGTTACTTATTGGAAATCTCTTTCACCATGTGAAGTAGAGGAAATGCAGATGCTGTGTCATATTTCACACGCGTCGTTCTTGAGAATGAGATTTTAATTGGGCTGAGATTGCTCTAATAAATGTGTCACGATGTTCTTGAAGGAGATCGTCTGACTTTTCTTGGGTTCAGGACCTCAAAAGCGCCAGAACTATTCTTCAAATAGATTTCTAAAGATATGGTCCGCACAGCCATGGATACAGTCAGAGAGAGGACAAAGCCTCTTTTCTGAGGAGGAGCGCTGCAGCAGACTCAATGGCCCCATCAGGGAAGCCCACGAATACAAAGGTGCATTGTGGGAGTAGAGAGGGTATTGTGAGGTTTGGACAGATCCCCCCCATGAGCTCGTCATGGTCCTGCACATCTGGGGCGAATCTTTCTGCTAGACATTCCTACAGAGTCGGGCTGTCGACTGAATTTATGGTGTAGGGTATTGGAAGAGCATTTTTGCAATGTCAGCAAAGCGAGTTGCATTTTATGGGTTTATTCAATGTTCGGCAGTGATCGTTTAAATGTAAGATTTATCACATTTTATTGATGTGAATTTTTGTATGGGAATACAAAATAATCGTTTTCAGATTGCTGTCATACTGAAGACTACATGGGTGGGGGAAAATAATATAATAATTAGTCATGTCAAAGAATTAATTGCAATTAACATGTTTTGTTTACATAATATATGTGCGTGTATTTATTGTGCTTATTATGTATATATAAATACATTCACATATACAGCATAGATTTCTGATATATTTATATATTTCTATTTAAATTTATTTACATGCATGGTTGTTTAGTTATATTATATACATAATAAACACAGTACACACACATATGCCACGTAAACAAAAACATTTGTTTTTTGATTAATCACAAATCATTGTTTGACAGCGCTAATAAAAAAATACAAAAACTACATTACCGTTATTATTAATTATATACTACTAATAATATAAACATATTTTTTTACTTTGTGTGTGTGTGTTATATTTAAAAATACTTATATAACTTAAATATAACAATACCATACAAAAGCTGAAAAAAAGGTAAGAACATTTTATGTTTTTCAAAAAAAGATGCTCATCAAGGTTTTATTACTTGATCAAAAATGCAGTAACATTGTGAATTTTTATTTTAATTTAAATAACTATATTCAGTTTGAATATGTTTTAAAATGTAGTTTATTTCTGCGACGCAGGAATATATTTTTTTATAAGACCTAACCCCCCAACATCTGAATAATAATATAATATTAAAACAGGTATCACAGCCAACTTGTCTTAATATTAAAAATAACAAATAACAATTTAATAAAATAATATTCTGGTTTCCTTAGAGATACATTACATTTGCATTGCAAACTATTATCATAACTGAGCGGCTCATTTACTGCACTGATATTTTTCAGTTTTTCCGAACTCACCGTGACATTTGACCTCAGGGTTTCCCCAGAACAGCTCTCGACACTCTCGACAGGTTCTGCCTCCAAACCCGGGTTTACAAGAGCACTGGCCCATGATCTACATCACAGGGAATAAAAGCACAGATTCATCCATGTGCACTTTATTAGGATCCCCAACCTGACATGTCAGCGCGCAGGCGGCCGTACCTCGTTGCAGGACGAGCCGAAGGAGTGTTTGAGGTCGCAGTCGCAGGCCTCGCAGCCGTTCCCGCTGGCCATGTTCCAGGTGTCGGAGCGCACTGATCGCAACGCTGACCCACAACTTGAGGAAGACACTGACACTGACCGCTGCTCAGCTCACAGCTGCAGTTACCCGGAGAGGTGCACGCCTCCTCAACCGTGCCCATGTGATTACACACACACTCTGAGAAAGACCACGACTACGCATTAGGAACACAGCGGCATAGGGATAGTGCACTGCAAAATTGTTTTCAAGACTAGATTTTTGCCAAAATATTAAAAAAATCCTAAATTAAGAAGATTTAATTAGTCTTGAGAGTTTTTACTAAGCTAAATAACCTGCCAATGGGGTAAATAACTTCTGTTTGAAAGAAATAATTTGGGTAGATTAGTAAAATAAACTTTATCTAGACCTTTTAATCGTGCATGCTATGTTTTAACAATAGTGCATTTATTTGACCCAAACATACAGCAAAAACTGATATTCTGAAATATTTTTTACTATTGAAAATAACTGTTTTCAGTTTGAATATTAATTAATAACGTACAAAAAAAATATAAAATGTAATTTATTTCAGTGCTGAATTTTAGCATCATTACTCCAGTCACATGATTCTAGACGTCATTCTAATATTTGGATTTGGTACTCAGAAACGTTTATTATTATTATTATGTTGAAAAAAAAGCTGAGTTTTCAGGTTTCTTCGAAGAACAAAAAGTTCGGAAGAATAGCATTTATCTGACATAAAGACATTTATAATTTTAGTAAATATTTCTATCGTCACTTATGCAAAATTTAGAGGAATAAATTATGTTTAAAAATATATTTGCATAGAAAGCAGTTATTGTAGATGTTTAAAAAAAAATATTGCTTCTGCTGTGTTTTGGATCAAATAAATACAGGTTATGAGCCAAAAATATATAATAAAAATGTTTGGATCACATTTTCTAAACACATTTGTAAACACAGTATTAAAGCACAGATTTCCTGAAGAACTTACTCCTGCAGCTCTGGGTCAGTGCGTTGCCGTAATAGCCGATCTTGCAGCGGTCACAGCTTTCACCCTCGCTGTGGTAAAGGCATTTGAGACAAGCGCCCGTTCGAGCATCGCAGGACTCCGGGTCCGTCATGTCGATGTTGTTGTTGCACTGACAGGGCCGGCATTCTCCGCCCACCTCGTGTGGGTTTCCGTAATAACCAGGGGCGCATTCTTCACACCTGGCACCTCGGGTGACACCAGACAAGAAGTGTGCTGAATTACAGCTCGCTTACGGTAATAAATTACATATTACATATTACAAGACAAAATATCACATACACTGTCATTCACTATTGTTTTTTTTTTTTTTAAATCATTTTAAAATCAGAACTGTTTTCTATTTGAATATATATTGCATTGCTGTGATCAAAGCTGAATTTTCAGCATCATTACTCCAGTCTTCAGTGTCACATGATCCTCCAGAAATCCTCCAGAGATGCTGATTTGATGCTCAAGAAAAACTATTATTATTATTAAATATTAAATAATATTATTATTTATTATTAAATAATAAAATCAGCATGCTACAATGATTTCTGAAGGATTTAGTAGATTTGATCACAATAAATTATATTTAAAAATTACATATATTTTAGATTATTACACATTATATTTGAAAACAATTTTAATTAAACTATATTCAAAGGAAAACAGTTCTTTAAAATTTTATACTGTATTTTAATCAAATAAATGAGGCCTTGGTAAATGTAGCATAAGAGACTTCTGTCAAAACATAAATCTTTTCCAAACGTTTGGCTGTTACAGTAAACTATATGACATGTTCCAACATGTGTCGCGATGCAGGAAATGTATGGCGATCCTGACAGATGCTCTTATAAATCAAATACACGTCTGCTGGTTACCTTTATATCCCTGGTTGCAGGCGCAGAACACCTGGTTGGAGTCGAGGCTTTTATAACACGTGCGGAGAACTGTCTGCGCTGCCCGGACCGTCGGACACATGCAGGGGCGGCAGTGGTCTCAGAGCCCAGGACGGGGTCACCGTAATAGCCATTCAAACACCTGCGGAAGAGATTTTATAAATGAAAGGCTGTACAGTACACATCGACCTATCATGATAATTGTGGAGAGACCCGGTGACCGACCTCTCGCAGTTGTGTCCAGTGGTGTGGTCCCGGCAGGACAGACACTGTCCCGTGAGCGGGTCACACTGCTCCGCGTGGCCATTACAGGTGCAGGGGCGACAGTTTGGGAATCCCCAGTGTCCCGGCAGACAGCGGTCACACTGCCGCCCGTACGCCCCGGGAATACACTCGCACTGACCGGTGGCCTCGTGGCAGAAGGAGTGGACGGACCCCTCAGGACTGCAGTCACATGCTAACCAACGAGAGACCACGATTACGCTTGTGAAAGAAATACACGGTGCGGTCTATGCTGCCGACCGGCTGTACTTACGTCTGCAGCCTTGCGGCCCAAAGAGGAAGGTCGCCGGGGCGCATTTATCGCAGTTCCTGCCAACAACGTTGAGACGGCACTGGCACTGGCCGCCGCTCGGGTCGCACACCGTGCTGAGAGAGCCCTGCGGGTCACACTGACAGGCTGAGAGGAACAGAAGCCAAAAGAGAAATACAGGGTTAATTCACTTCAAAAGTGCTGCATTTTATATAACATTAACCACTTAACCGATATTAGTTTTTACTGTCAAGATTGATCTACTTTTTTTTCATTTTTCAAATTCTACTATTTTCCACAACTTTTCTCTACATTCTACAGATCAACCAATATATTTTACAAGATTTAAGGATTTTTCCTTACTCGAATATCGGTTAAGTAATATCGGTTTATATTGCTGTGCTGCATGGTGGTGAAAACATATCTTTTCACTCATTTTTAAACATTGGCCATTAAAACACAAAGCAATGGCAGTGAAAGGCTTGCATTAGAGTTATTTTGCATATTTATAGGACGAACGAATAAATACTAGTGCTGTCAAACGATTAATCGTGATTAATCACATTCAAAATAAAAGTTTTTGTTTACATATTATATGTCTGTGTACTGTGTATATTTAATATGTATAAATAAATATACACACATACAGCATACATTTGGAGAATATTTACATATATATATTTATATATATATATATATATATATATATATATATATATATATATATATATATATATATATATATATTCATATACATTATATCATATAGAAATAGAAATATATTTAATAAATAAACATAACATATTAGGTACATGTGTGTAAAGCAGTTTAATATTCTCACTCGATCTCTTCTACATTTATGTATATCATCCATTATATTAGTTAATCTGCTGTAAAAATACCTTTTTGGCTAACAAAGTTTTAATATCAGTATTCACAGGTTGGAGCTTGCATACCGTTTAAGCATGGGCTCAAACCCAAAAAAAAAGCCTCTCTGGTGGATGTGCACAGCTTATAAATCACACTGAGGTAGTTTACCCGACACCTCAGTGGCTCTGAGTTCAAACCACCTGCATAAAAATGCTTGCTTGAAAGACCATGAAAGACCCACGAAGACCCACAGGACTTAGAGAAATCACCGGTGCAGGCCAAAAGTCAAATGAAATGAAATTTGACATTTTCTTTAAACCAAACATCAGTCCTAGCGGATCGCTAAAGCATTACTGAGGGGAAACTGAGGTAACAACACCACAAACCTTTTCAAAATAGTCTTACTTCTCTAGTTACTGGCTATGCTTTCCAAAATGTAGCAGGTCGCTGGCTTTAATGCCCTTTACAGCCGAGCACACTCAGATACAAACATCCTAAAATCAAACATTTTATGATCTTTCATGTTTTTGTGCGTTGATCTTTTTATGCTATGTAGTTTTTGGTAAATTAACTGATGGATGAATACTACATTATTTTTATTTCTGCAGCGCAATATCAGTGCATAACAAATTACTTTTTATTATTTATTTGCAAAAAATTCAAAGAATGACACAAATAACATATTGAAACTGGAAGTTAAACAGGCTGAATTAATCGATCTCACCGCTAAAATTAAAATCAAAGTCAATTAAAACATATAATAATACCTGATGAAGATTACCAAGATGAAGAAGGATCACAAAACTAGTCTTTTTAAAGCCAAATGCATCTGTTCATCACTTTGATTTAACTTTAATTAGAGTTTTATTAGTTTGAATACGTTTAATGTTGTCACTATCGTCATTGAAAAATTGTTAATTTTGTGCCATTATACTGCTCTGTTTTTAGCATTAGATGTATCTGTTATATAATCAAAGCTACATATTTTAAAAAGACTGCTTCCTCACGTAGATTCAGTGTTATTTGCTACTTATTAAAGTGAAGCCTTGAAATGTGGCCTCACTTTTCCCAGTAGGAGTTTGATTGTATTTTTACATTATGTATCATATGAAGCTTGACAAGTTACAGTTTCTTAAAGTATGACTTGAAGATGTCTTCTCGGTAGTGGTGTGTTTGATTTCATCGTGTGAAAGTCGATATTTTCACACTGATATTTATAGTCAGCAAAGCTTGCGTTCTGATTTATGCCTCTAGCCACGTCTTTTGCTTTTCTTCTCATCCTGACAGTTGATGAAATTGTAAATTCTCAGACAGGAAGCATGTAAAGCAGTATAATTATGCCCGAGGCTCTGTTACAAGCTCTGACACGAGGCAGAAAGCACCTCTGACGAGAGACGGCAGACGGAGGAAAATGAAAGCTGAATGAACGATGACAGAATGAAGACTGTCACGTCTGTCATAAAGGGAAAGGGGATTCTTATGTGGTTAGAGAATGGAGCCAAAGTCATTTTGATGACAGGCTGAGAATCTGTATGTGTGTGCACTTTAAACAAAGAGGAAAGGTCTTAAAAGTTCAAGAGATCATTGTGATGTTAGAGCTAGTATTGGAAAAAATCTGAAGAATTCTGAAAAGTACAGCGTGGGCAACACGTAAAATATGCACAATTTAGCAAAATTTTACACCTCGTAATATATGTACGAATTGCCTTGAGATTACTTTATGGTGTTTACTTTGTAATATATTGTAGAGGTTGTAATAATTTTTAGAATGAGCAGTCAGCATTTATATGCTGTAATTTTCACATTTAAGGTGGGTATTTTATCACGACCTTATGGCTATACCTTTAACTCCTGGTGGAGAAAAGCCGACACACTGAAGATGTAATTCCTGCAGATATCAGTCATGGAGTTTTCACCACTGCTTGGCTGTTCTCCAAACAGCGGTAGCGCTGGAACGTTTCCCAGGCGCTGTTGGTCACCATGTCTCCACCCTCTGACCCCAGAGCCAGAGAAAAGATCCAGGTTTTTGCAGTGTGGCATGGGGACGATCTGAGAGCAAGAACAGAAATCGCTCCTTCAGCATTCGAAGATTCCCGTGCAATTGTGGCAAGGAGGTAAAGAGGAGCCTACCGAGTCGATGAGCGTGTCACCGGCGACTGCACGCCGCTGAGAGGCAGTAGCGAGACAGACTCAAGCGCATGGTGTAGTTGAAGCCCTCTTTGGAACACACAGGCCTAGACAGCACCACATACCTGATGGAGGCAAAACCAAGAGAATTCACCTTCTCAGATTCAACACTCAAACACATCAGCTTAATAGAAGACAACAAACAGCCGTCTAAAGGTGCAGGTACATTTTCACAGTTCAGCTCATTCTTGCGCTAAAACTCAAGTCCTTTCAATGGAAATTAGGCGCATGTTGTTATTTTGCAGATTTCCACATGAGTTCGAGTTAGTGCTGCAAATTTGATTCAGTGACCCACAAGCTACTTTAAAGCATTTTAAAGAGTTTTATTTTGGCTGCACATTTAGCTGATGTGATCATCTGACTAAAAAACTTAACTAGACTACCCTAACTGGTAGCAAATCTAAAAAAACATTGGCAGGAACTCTGTACCACTACAATAAGACTTCAACATGCAATTAGCTTCAATGGGGTTTTAAGGAGGAGTTTAAGATAATTAACTTAATACTCTAATAAAGAATAAAATGCAATGAGCACAAACATTTTGGAGTTTTACTGAGATTTTATTATTTTATATTATTACTTTTAAAGCTTTAAATGCAATAAGCATTTATAATAAACACTTTCTGGATTTATTGTACTGCATTCTGGGGATTAGGTTCTCTGCCACTTAAATTTGGTCAAAATAAGCTAAATGTTATCCACTATCATCGTTTTTTGAAATATTATATACTATGTATGTATGTGTTTATATATACATAAATATGTGCATTACGTACAAGTACACACACAAATACTATATGAAACAAAAAACTTCTTAAATCGATTGTTCACAATTTATTGTTTTATAGTATTAATTTATTTGTATTTGGGTTAAATTTATTTCAGTTTTCATTTTTAGTTGTTTTAATTTCCATTTTTATTTTTAACCAGGTAATTATCAAAACAACATTTCACATTAATCTAATGTTTAACTTTAATTTCAGTTCATTTTAATCTTTGCATAAAGAATGCATCTACAGCATGATGACTTTCAAACACTGCCTGAATTATTACTGGATGAAAGGTAATGTGCTTCAGGTGGTCAATCTTCTGTAGATACCTGGATCCAGGATGCAGGAGACACCACCTGGTTGTCATCGTCAGGCATTGTGTTGCTTTTAGTGGCTGGTCGAAACAGTAATGACTTCGAGGCCTGGTGAGGCAGTCATCGCACAGCTCCTCCCACTGCTCCAGCAGCTACACACCACGAAAGAGCAACAGATGATGTAAGGATCTACTTACCTTTCCAACTCAAGGCTGATGAAACACGTCTACACTCCTAAGTTGGTTTTATACTGCAGAGGTATAAAACTAGTCACCTGAGAGCTCATATCGGATGATAATGTAAGTACTCCATAGGAAGTAGGGGATGTTATCGATGTTGAACTCGAGAAAAGGCGCCTTCAGGAGGCGTTCACAAAACCAATGCCAGTCACGTAGGAGATCTGTCCTGAGGCTGGGGTCTTGGGGCGACAGTCACACCCCTACCCGAAAGACAGACATATATAGAGATAAATCATTCAAATGCTAAGACTTTGAGAGATCTCAATGGGGAGGACGCGTGCAGGTCAAACTTGGCGATCCTCGGCTTCATAAGTGTAGTGGTCGGAAGCGATGGAGATAAAAACCAGACTCCACCTGGTCACGGCGTCTGCCAAACATGTGCTCATGACACTGACACTGACCGATTCAGGAGAGCAGCTGGGGAAGAAACAACTTCTTAGTTTACGTTTGCATAGTTCTTCCTAAAGATCTGGAGGACATATTTAAAGGTTAGTTCCTCCAAAATTAAAGCTCTGTCATTAATTAATCACCCTCGTCTCGATCCAAACTCATAAGACCTTTATTCATCTTCCAGAATATAAATTCAGATATTTTTTTATGAAATCTGAGTGCTATCTGTTCCAGGCCTGGGAGCGTAGTAAATACATCCAGTAAAATAGTCTATGCTTAACTTAAATAAATAGTGGCTAAGCTTGGAGGTTTTGTGGCTAGCTTTACAGAATTTTTTTGTGCAAAGAAAAACACTACTCAGCCATTCTTCTCCCCGAGTACCATCTTCCGCCATGTTGGATCATGTTGCAGTTTAGTTATTGGATGACACAGCCAGTTCAGACTTATTTTCATTGTTATTTTGAGGCTTCCTGCCAGCAGTTTCTCAACAAACTGATTCAACTTGCTTAGAAGAGAGGGCAGTAGAAGTAGGAAATAGATTTTTACAAATTCTGGAAGAGAAAATGTGTATTTTTAAATCCATTTTTGTTGTCAAAATTTAAGTATGATCACAAAGAAAGTAATAACACAACTCTCCATAGAAAGCAGCATAGAGTTAGAGGAGTACCATAAGTGTCTCAATGAGAAAAATTTATAAAAAATGCGTACTAATAATAGCCAGCAATTAAATGTATTTGAATGAGAGATTAGAGGAACATCGCCAGAATTAGAGTAGTTTTACTCACTGGTTGTGATTGCACACCATGATCCTGATCGCATGGTCTGCAGCCATCCCATGTCGTAACCACAGACCCACAGTGCTGAGGCTATGAGAAGGGAGAAAAGAGAAAGGGACACAAAGAGAGAAAGAGAGGCTGAATTCAAAGACCGTTTGAACACCACAGAGTATTTTGAAAGACCTCACAAGAAGCAGCAGTTCTTAAAGACAAAAGATCCCACAATTTTAGGAATAACTGAGATACAATAAATAGAAGTAACTTATAATAAGTCATCATGTCCCGTCTGTAAACACAAGAAATTGAGTCCCAGCTACTAGACTTAGCTTTTGCATCCTGCCATTTATAGCCTATTCTTCACAACAGCCTCTCTACAGACAGCCCCATAGGATTACCCAAGATTTGTATTTTAAGCAGCAACCCAGTTTCAGAAGAGAGCATAGATTTGCTTTTTGAGTTAAAATAATGTCTTGATACAAATCCAGTGCTGTGCAATGCAGAGATGGAGCTGTACAGAATCACAGAATCTACTGCGCTCATACCATTCTATCCTCATAGTCACGCTTTTACTGCTGATGTAGTTAACATTAATAATTGAATATCATGTTTCTAAAATCACCCATTCACAGTGCTATTTGCACAAGAAGGAATAGTAGAACTCATAAAATAAATAGAGCACGCACCAGACGCTGAAGTCACAGATTCCTTCCAGTGACGAGGCGTTTGTTGCTGACGGTTCCTGGAATTTGTATGTAGGACTTCCACCTGGGGCAAATCCCCAAAGCATTGCCTGTGCGGCCGGTAACTTACAACAAAAAAAGAAGCATCATTTATTCGAACCACATTCACGTAAACTGAT